>NW_026045355.1:300000-564098 GCF_943734845.2 Anopheles funestus
ACCTTAGCCAAGACACCATAGCCAAGACACCTTAGCCAAGACACCTTAGCCAATACACCTTAGCCAAGACACATTAGCCAAGACACCTTAGCCAAGACACATTAGCCAAGACACATTAGCCAAGACACCTTAGCCAAGACACATTAGCCAAGACACATTAGCCGAGACACCTTAGCCAAGACACATTAGCCAAGACACCTTAGCCAAGACACATTAGCCAAGACACATTAGCCAAGACACCTTAGCCAAGACACCATAAACAAGACACCTTAGCCAAGACACCTTAGCCAAGACACCTTAGCCAAGACACATTAGCCAAGACACCTTAGCCAAGACACATTAGCCAAGACACCTTAGCCAAGACACCTTAGCCAAGACACATTAGCCAAGACACCTTAGCCAAGACACATTAGCCAAGACACATTAGCCAAGACACCTTAGCCAAGACACATTAGCCAAGACACATTAGCCAAGACACATTAGCCAAGACACCTTAGCCAAGACACATTAGCCAAGACACCTTAGCCAAGACACATTAGCCAAGACACCTTAGCCAAGACACATTAGCGAAGACACCTTAGCCAAGACACCATAGCCAAGACACCTTAGCCAAGACACCTTAGCCAAGACACCTTAGCCAAGACACATTAGCCAAGACACCTTAGCCAAGACACATTAGCCAAGACACATTAGCCAAGACACATTAGCCAAGACACATAAGCCAAGACACCTTAGCCAAGACACATTAGCCAAGACACATTAGCCGAGACACCTTAGCCAAGACACATTAGCCAAGACACCTTAGCCAAGACACATTAGCCAAGACACATTAGCCAAGACACATTAGCCAAGACACCTTAGCCAAGACACATTAGCCAAGACACCTTAGCCAAGACACTTTAGCCAAGACACATTAGCCAAGACACCTTAGCCAAGACACATTAGCCAAGACACATTAGCCAAGACACCTTAGCCAAAACACATTAGCCAAGACACATTAGCCAAGACACATTAGCCGAGACACCTTAGCCAAGACACCTTAGCCAAGACACCTTAGCCAAGACACATTAGCCAAGACACATTAGCCAAGACACATTAGCCAAGACACCTTAGCCGAGACACCTTAGCCAAGACACATTAGCCAAGACACCTTAGCCAAGACACATTAGCCAAGACACATTAGCCAAGACACATTAGCCGAGACACCTTAGCCAAGACACCTTAGCCAAGACACATTAGCCAAGACACATTAGCCAAGACACCTTAGCCAAGACACATTAGCCAAGACACATTAGCCAAGACACATTAGCCAAGACACATTAGCCAAGACACATTAGCGAAGACACATTAGCCAAGACACATTAGCCAAGACACCTTAGCCAAGACACATTAGCCAAGACACCTTAGCCAAGACACATTAGCCAAGACACATTAGCCAAGACACATTAGCCAAGACACCTTAGCCAAGACACCTTAGCCAAAACACATTAGCCAAGACACATTAGCCAAGACACATTAGCCGAGACACCTTAGCCAAGACACCTTAGCCAAGACACCTTAGCCAAGACACATTAGCCAAGACACATTAGCCAAGACACCTTAGCCGAGACACCTTAGCCAAGACACATTAGCCAAGACACCTTAGCCAAGACACATTAGCCAAGACACATTAGCCAAGACACATTAGCCAAGACACCTTAGCCAAGACACATTAGCCAAGACACCTTAGCCAAGACACATTAGCCAAGACACCTTAGCCAAGACACATTAGCCAAGACACATTAGCCAAGACACATTAGCCAAGACACCTTAGCCAAGACACCTTAGCCAAGACACATTAGCCAAGACACATTAGCCAAGACACATAAGCCAAGACACATTAGCCAAGACACATAAGCCAAGACACCTTAGCCAAGACACATTAGCCAAGACACCTTAGCCAAGACACATTAGCGAAGACACCTTAGCCAAGACACCTTAGCCAAGACACATTAGCCAAGACACATTAGCCAAGACACATTAGCCGAGACACATTAGCCAAGACACATTAGCCGAGACACCTTAGCCAAGACACCTTAGCCAAGACACCTTAGCCAAGACACATTAGCCAAGACACATTAGCCAAGACACCTTAGCCGAGACACATTAGCCAAGACACCTTAGCCAAGACACCTTAGCCAAGACACCTTAGCCAAGACACCTTAGCCAAGACACATTAGCCAAGACACCTTAGCCAAGACACATTAGCCAAGACACATTAGCCAAGACACATTAGCCAAGACACCTTAGCCAAGACACCTTAGCCTAGACACATTAGCCAAGACACATTAGCGAAGACACCTTAGCCAAGACACCTTAGCCAAGACACATTAGCCAAGACACATTAGCCAAGACACCTTAGCCAAGACACCTTAGCCAAGACACATTAGCCAAGACACCTTAGCCAAGACACCTTAGCCAAGACACCTTAGCCAAGACACATTAGCCAAGACACATTAGCCAAGACACCTTAGCCAAGACACCTTTGCCAAGACACATTAGCCAAGACACATTAGCAAAGACACCTTAGCCAAGACACCTTAGCCAAGACACATTAGCCAAGACACCTTAGCGAAGACACCTTAGCCAAGACACATTAGCCAAGACACATTCGCCAAGACACATTAGCCAAGACACCTTAGCCAAGACACATTAGCCAAGACACATTAGCCAAGACACATTAGCCAAGACACATTAGCCAAGACACCTTAGCCAAGACACATTAGCCAAGACACCTTAGCCAAGACACATTAGCGAAGACACCTTAGCCAAGACACCTTAGCCAAGACACATTAGCCAAGACACATTAGCCAAGACACATTAGCCGAGACACCTTAGCCAAGACACCTTAGCCAAGACACCTTAGCCAAGACACATTAGCCAAGACACATTAGCCAAGACACCTTAGCCGAGACACATTAGCCAAGACACATTAGCCAAGACACATTAGCCAAGACACCTTAGCCAAGACACCTTAGCCAAGACACCTTAGCCAAGACACATTAGCCAAGACACCTTAGCCAAGACACCTTAGCCAAGACACATTAGCCAAGACACCTTAGCCAAGACACCTTAGCCAAGACACATTAGCCAAGACACCTTAGCCAAGACACATTAGCCAAGACACCTTAGCCAAGACACCTTAGCCAAGACACCTTAGCCAAGACACATTAGCCAAGACACATTAGCCAAGACACATTAGCCAAGACACCTTATTAAAGACACATTAGCCAAGACACCTTAGCCAAGACACCTTAGCCAAGACACCTTAGCCAAGACACATTAGCCAAGACACATTAGCCAAGACACATTAGCCAAGACACATTAGCCAAGACACATTAGCCAAGACACCTTAGCCAAGACACATTATCCAAGACACCTTAGCCAAGACACATTAGCCAAGACACCTTAGCCAAGACACCTTAGCCAAGACACCTTAGCCAAGACACTTTAGCCAAGACACATTAGCCAAGACACCTTAGCCAAGACACATTAGCCAAGACACCTTAGCCAAGACACATTAGCCAAGACACATTAGCCAAGACACATTAGCCAAGACACATTAGCCAAGACACATTAGCCAAGACACCTTAGCCATGACACATTAGCGAAGACACCTTAGCCAAGACACCTTAGCCAAGACACATTAGCCAAGACACCTTAGCCAAGACACATTAGCCGAGACACATTAGCCAAGACACATTAGCCGAGACACCTTAGCCAAGACACCTTAGCCAAGACACCTTAGCCAAGACACATTAGCCAAGACACATTAGCCAAGACACCTTAGCCGAGACACATTAGCCAAGACACATTAGCCAAGACACATTAGCCAAGACACCTTAGCCACGACACCTTAGCCAAGACAGCTTAGCTAAGACACATTAGCCAAGACACCTTAGCCAAGACACATTAGCCAAGACACATTAGCCAAGACACATTAGCCAAGACACATTAGCCAAGACACATTAGCCAAGACACCTTAGCCAAGACACCTTAGCCAAGACACCTTAGCCAAGACACATTAGCGAAGACACCTTAGCCAAGACACCTTAGCCAAGACACATTAGCCAAGACACATTAGCCAAGACACATTAGCCAAGACACCTTAGCCAAGACACATTAGCCAAGACACCTTAGCCAAGACACCTTAGCCTAGACACATTAGCCAAGACACCTTAGCCAAGACACCTTAGCCAAGACACCTTAGCCAAGACACATTAGCCGTGACACATTAGCCAAGACACCTTAGCCAAGACACATTAGCCAAGACACATTAGCCAAGACACCTTAGCCAAGACACATTAGCCAAGACACCTTAGCCAAGACACATTAGCCAAGACACATTAGCCAAGACACATTAGCCAAGACACCTTAGCCAAGACACATTAGCCAAGACACATTAGCCAAGACACATTAGCCAAGACACATTAGCCAAGACACATTAGCCAAGACACCTTAGACAAGACACCTTAGCCAAGACACATTAGCCAAGACACATTAGCCAAGACACATTAGCCAAGGCACATTAGCCAAGACACATAAGCCAAGACACCTTAGCCAAGACACATTAGCCAAGACACCTTAGCCAAGACACATTAGCGAAGACACCTTAGCCAAGACACCTTAGCCAAGACACATTAGCCAAGACACATTAGCCAAGACACCTTAGCCGAGACACATTAGCCAAGACACATTAGCCGAGACACCTTAGCCAAGACACCTTAGCCAAGACACATTAGCCAAGACACATTAGCCAAGACACCTTAGCCGAGACACATTAGCCAAGACACATTAGCCAAGACACCTTAGCCAAGACACCTTAGCCAAGACACATTAGCCAAGACACCTTAGCCAAGACACATTAGCCAAGACACATTAGCCAAGACACATTAGCCAAGACACATTAGCCAAGACACATTAGCCAAGACACATTAGCCAAGACACCTTAGCCAAGACACCTTAGCCAAGACACATTAGCCAAGACACATTAGCCAAGACACATTAGCCAAGACACATTAGCCAAGACACATAAGCCAAGACACCTTAGCCAAGACACATTAGCCAAGACACCTTAGCCAAGACACATTAGCGAAGACACCTTAGCCAAGACACCTTAGCCAAGACACATTAGCTAAGACACATAAGCCAAGACACCTTAGCCAAGACACATTAGCCAAGACACATTAGCCGAGACACCTTAGCCAAGACACCTTAGCCAAGACACCTTAGCCAAGACACATTAGCCAAGACACATTAGCCAAGACACCTTAGCCGAGACACATTAGCCAAGACACATTAGCCAAGACACATTAGCCAAGACACCTTAGCCAAGATACCTTAGCCAAGACACCTTAGCCAAGACACATTAGCCGAGACACATTAGCCAAAACACATTAGCCAAAACACATTAGCCAAGACACATTAGCCAAGACACCTTAGCCAAGACACCATAGCCAAGACACATTAGCCAAGACACCTTAGCCAAGACACATTAGCCAAGACACATTAGCCAAGACACATTAGCCGAGACACATTAGCCAAAACACATTAGCCAAAACACATTAGCCAAGACACCTTAGCCAAGACACATTAGCCAAGACACCCTAGCCAAGACACCTTAGCCAAGACACATTAGCCAAGACACATTAGCCAAGACACATTAGCCAAGACACCTTAGCCAAGACACATTAGCCAAGACACCTTAGCCAAGACACATTAGCCAAGACACATTAGCCAAGACACATTAGCCAAGACACATTAGCCAAGACACATTAGCCAAGACACCTTATCCAAGACACATTAGCCAAGACACATTAGCCAAGACACATTAGCCAAGACACCTTAGCCAAGACACCTTAGCCAAGACACATTAGCCAAGACACATTAGCAAAGACACCTTAGCCAAGACACCTTAGCCAAGACACATTAGCGAAGACACCTTAGCGAAGACACCTTAGCCAAGACACATTAGCCAAGACACATTCGCCAAGACACATTAGCCAAGACACCTTAGCCAAGACACATTAGCCAAGACACATTAGCCAAGACACATTAGCCAAGACACATTAGCCAAGACACCTTAGCCAAGACACATTAGCCAAGACACCTTAGCCAAGACACATTAGCGAAGACACCTTAGCCAAGACACCTTAGCCAAGACACATTAGCAAAGACACATTAGCCAAGACACATTAGCCGAGACACCTTAGCCAAGACACCTTAGCCAAGACACCTTAGCCAAGACACATTAGCCAAGACACATTAGCCAAGACACCTTAGCCGAGACACATTAGCCAAGACACATTAGCCAAGACACATTAGTCAAGACACCTTAGCCAAGACACCTTAGCCAAGACACCTTAGCCAAGACACATTAGCCAAGACACCTTAGCCAAGACACCTTAGCCAAGACACATTAGCCAAGACACCTTAGCCAAGACACCTTAGCCAAGACACATTAGCCAAGACACCTTAGCCAAGACACATTAGCCAAGACACCTTAGCCAAGACACCTTAGCCAAGACACCTTAGCCATGACACCTTAGCCAAGACACCTTAGCCAAGACACATTAGCCAAGACACCTTATTAAAGACACATTAGCCAAGACACATTAGCCAAGACACCTTAGCCAAGACACCTTAGCCAAGACACATTAGCCAAGACACCTTAGCCAAGACACATTAGCCAAGACACCTTAGCCAAGACACATTAGCCAAGACACATTAGCCAAGACACATTAGCCAAGACACATTAGCCAAGACACCTTAGCCAAGACACATTAGCCAAGACACCTTAGCCAAGACACATTAGCCAAGACACATAAGCCGAGACACCTTAGCCAAGACACCTTAGCCAAGACACATTAGCCAAGACACCTTAGCCAAGACACATTAGCCAAGACACATTAGCCAAGACACATTAGCGAAGACACCTTAGCCAAGACACCTTAGCCAAGACACATTAGCCAAGACACATTAGCCGAGACACCTTAGCCAAGACACCTTAGCCAAGACACATTATCCAAGACACCTTAGCCAAGACACCTTAGCCAAGACACATTAGCCAAGACACATTAGCCAAGACACATTAGCCAAGACACATTAGCCGAGACACATTAGCCAAGACACATTAGCCAAGACACCTTAGCCGAGACACATTAGCCAAGACACATTAGCCAAGACACATTAGCCAAGACACATTAGCCAAGACACATTAGCCGAGACACCTTAGCCAAGACACCTTAGCCAAGACACATTAGCCAAGACACCTTAGCCAAGACACCTTAGCCAAGACACCTTAGCCAAGACACATTAGCCAAGACACCTTAGCCAAGACACATTAGCCAAGACACATTAGCCAAGACACATTAGCCAAGACACATTAGCCAAGACACATTAGCCAAGACACATTAGCCAAGACACCTTAGCCAAGACACCTTAGCCAAGACACATTAGCCAAGACACATTAGCCGAGACACCATAGCCAAGACACCTTAGCCAAGACACCTTAGCCAAGACACATTAGCCAAGACACATTAGCCGAGACACATTAGCCAAGACACCTTAGCCAAGACACCTTAGCCAAGACACATTAGCCAAGACACCTTAGCCAAGACACATTAGCCAAGACACATTAGCCAAGACACATTAGCCAAGACACCTTAGCCAAGACACATTAGCCAAGACACCTTAGCCAAGACACATTAGCCAAGACACATAAGCCGAGACACCTTAGCCAAGACACCTTAGCCAAGACACCTTAGCCAAGGCACATTAGCCAAGACACCTTAGCCAAGACACCTTAGCTAAGACACATTAGCCAAGACACCTTAGCCAAGACACATTAGCCAAGACACATTAGCCAAGACACCTTAGCCAAGACACATTAGCCAAGACACCTTAGCCAAGACACATTAGCCAAGACACATTAGCCAAGACACCTTAGCCAAGACACCTTAGCCAAGACACCTTAGCCAAGACACATTAGCCGAGACACCTTAGCCAAGACACCTTAGCCAAGACACATTAGCCAAGACACCTTAGCCAAGACACCTTAGCTAAGACACCTTAGCCAAGACACCTTAGCCAAGACACATTAGCCAAAACACATTAGCCAAGACACATTAGCCAAGACACCTTAGCCAAGACACCTTAGCCAAGACACATTAGCCAAGACACATTAGCCAAGACACATTAGCCGAGACACCTTAGCCAAGACACCTTAGCCAAGACACATTAGCCAAGACACATTAGCCAAGACACCTTAGCCAAGACACCTTAGCCAAGACACATTAGCCAAGACACATTAGCCGAGACACCTTAGCCAAGACACCTTAGCCAAGACACATTAGCCAAGACACCTTAGCCAAAACAACTTAGCTAAGACACATTAGCCAAGACACATTAGCCGAGACACCTTAGCCAAGACACCTTAGCCAAGACACATTAGCCAAGACACCTTAGCCAAGACAACTTAGCTAAGACACATTAGCCAAGACACATTAGCCAAGACACCTTAGCCAAGACACATTAGCCAAGACACATTAGCCAAGACACCTTAGCCAAGACACATTAGCCAAGACACCTTAGCCAAGACACATTAGCCGAGACACATTAGCCAAGACACCTTAGCCAAGACACATTAGCCAAGACACATTAGCCAAGACACATTAGCCAAGACACATTAGCCAAGACACATTAGCCAAGACACATTAGCCAAGACACCTTAGCCAAGACACCTTAGCCAAGACACCTTAGCCAAGACACATTAGCCAAGACACCTTAGCCAAGACACCTTAGCCAAGACACCTTAGCCAAGACACTTTAGCCAAGACACCTTAGCCAAGACACATTAGCCAAGACACATTAGCCAAGACACATTAGCCAAGACACCTTAGCCAAGACACCTTAGCCAAGACACATTAGCCGAGACACCTTAGCCAAGACACCTTAGCCAAGACACCTTAGCCAAGACACATTAGCCAAGACACATTAGCCAAGACACCTTAGCCAAGACACATTAGCCAAGACACATTAGCCAAGACACATTAGCCAAGACACCTTAGCCAAGACACATTAGCCAAGACACATTAGCCAAGACACATTAGCCAAGACACATTAGCCAAGACACATTAGCCAAGACACCTTAGCCAAGACACATTAGCCAAGACACCTTAGCCAAGACACATTAGCCAAGACACCTTAGCCAAGACACATTAGCCAAGACACATTAGCCAAGACACATTAGCCAAGACACCTTAGCCAAGACACATTAGCCAAGACACCTTAGCCAAGACACATTAGCGAAGACACCTTAGCCAAGACACCTTAGCCAAGACACATTAGCCAAGACACATTAGCTAAGACACATTAGCCAAGACACATTAGCCAAGACACATTAGCCAAGACACCTTAGCCAAGACACCTTAGCCAAGACACATTAGCCGAGACACCTTAGCCAAGACACCTTAGCCAAGACACCTTAGCCAAGACACCTTAGCCAAGACACATTAGCCAAGACACATTAGCCAAGACACCTTAGCCAAGACACATTAGCCAAGACACATTAGCCAAGACACATTAACCAAGACACATTAGCCAAGACACATTAGCCAAGACACATTAGCCAAGACACATTAGCCAAGACACATTAGCCGAGACACCTTAGCCAAGACACATTAGCCAAGACACCTTAGCCAAGACACATTAGCCAAGACACCTTAGCCAAGACACATTAGCCAAGACACCTTAGCCAAGACACATTAGCCAAGACACATAAGCCAAGACACCTTAGCCGAGACACATTAGCCAAGACACATTAGCCAAGACACATTAGCCAAGACACATTAGCCAAGACACCTTAGCCAAGACACATTAGCCAAAACACCTTAGCCAAGACACATTAGCCAAGACACCTTAGCCAAGACACATTAGCCAAGACACCTTAGCCAAGACACATTAGCCAAGACACATTAGCCAAGACACCTTAGCCAAGACACCTTAGCCAAGACACATTAGCCAAGACACATTAGCCGAGACACCATAGCCAAGACACCTTAGCCAAGACACCTTAGCCAAGACACATTAGCCAAGACACATTAGCCGAGACACCTTAGCCAAGACACCTTAGCCAAGACACATTAGCCAAGACACCTTAGCCAAGACACCTTAGCTAAGACACATTAGCCAAGACACCTTAGCCAAGACACATTAGCCAAAACACATTAGCCAAGACACATTAGCCAAGACACCTTAGCCAAGACACCTTAGCCAAGACACATTAGCCAAGACACTTTAGCCAAGACACATTAGCCGAGACACCTTAGCCAAGACACCTTAGCCAAGACACATTAGCCAAGACACATTAGCCAAGACACCTTAGCCAAGACACCTTAGCCAAGACACATTAGCCAAGACACATTAGCCGAGACACCTTAGCCAAGACACCTTAGCCAAGACACATTAGCCAAGACACCTTAGCCAAAACAACTTAGCTAAGACACATTAGCCAAGACACATTAGCCGAGACACCTTAGCCAAGACACCTTAGCCAAGACACATTAGCCAAGACACCTTAGCCAAGACAACTTAGCTAAGACACATTAGCCAAGACACATTAGCCAAGACACCTTAGCCAAGACACATTAGCCAAGACACATTAGCCAAGACACCTTTGCCAAGACACATTAGCCAAGACACCTTAGCCAAGACACATTAGCCGAGACACATTAGCCAAGACACCTTAGCCAAGACACATTAGCCAAGACACATTAGCCAAGACACATTAGCCAAGACACATTAGCCAAGACACCTTAGCCAAGACACCTTAGCCAAGACACCTTAGCCAAGACACATTAGCCAAGACACCTTAGCCAAGACACCTTAGCCAAGACACCTTAGCCAAGACACTTTAGCCAAGACACCTTAGCCAAGACACATTAGCCAAGACACATTAGCCAAGACACATTAGCCAAGACACCTTAGCCAAGACACCTTAGCCAAGACACATTAGCCAAGACACCTTAGCCAAGACACCTTAGCCAAGACACCTTAGCCAAGACACCTTAGCCAAGACACATTAGCCAAGACACATTAGCCAAGACACCTTAGCCAAGACACATTAGCCAAGACACATTAGCCAAGACACATTAGCCAAGACACATTAGCCAAGACACATTAGCCAAGACACATTAGCCAAGACACATTAGCCAAGACACATTAGCCAAGACACATTAGCCAAGACACATTAGCCAAGACACATTAGCCAAGACACCTTAGCCAAGACACATTAGCCAAGACACCTTAGCCAAGACACATTAGCCAAGACACATTAGCCAAGACACATTAGCCAAGACACCTTAGCCAAGACACATTAGCCAGGACACCTTAGCCAAGACACATTAGCGAAGACACCTTAGCCAAGACACCTTAGCCAAGACACATTAGCCAAGACACATAAGCCAAGACACCTTAGCCGAGACACATTAGCCAAGACACATTAGCCAAGACACATTAGCCAAGACACATTAGCCAAGACACCTTAGCCAAGACACATTAGCCAAGACACCTTAGCCAAGACACATTAGCCAAGACACCTTAGCCAAGACACCTTAGCCAAGACACCTTAGCCAAGACACATTAGCCAAGACACATTAGCCAAGACACCTTAGCCAAGACACCTTAGCCAAGACACATTAGCCAAGACACATTAGCCGAGACACCATAGCCAAGACACCTTAGCCAAGACACCTTAGCCAAGACACATTAGCCAAGACACATTAGCCGAGACACATTAGCCAAGACACCTTAGCCAAGACACCTTAGCCAAGACACATTAGCCAAGACACCTTAGCCAAGACACATTAGCCAAGACACATTAGCCAAGACACATTAGCCAAGACACCTTAGCCAAGACACATTAGCCAAGACACTTTAGCCAAGACACATTAGCCAAGACACATAAGCCGAGACACCTTAGCCAAGACACCTTAGCCAAGACACCTTAGCCAAGACACATTAGCCAAGACACCTTAGCCAAGACACCTTAGCTAAGACACCTTAGCCAAGACACATTAGCCAAGACACATTAGCCAAGACACCTTAGCCAAGACACATTAGCCAAGACACATTAGCCAAGACACCTTAGCCAAGACACATTAGCCAAGACACCTTAGCCAAGACACCTTAGCCAAGACACCTTAGCCAAGACACTTTAGCCAAGACACCTTAGCCAAGACACATTAGCCAAGACACATTAGCCAAGACACATTAGCCAAGACACCTTAGCCAAGACACCTTAGCCAAGACACATTAGCCGAGACACCTTAGCCAAGACACATTAGCCAAGACACCTTAGCCAAGACACATTAGCCAAGACACATTAGCCAAGACACCTTAGCCAAGACACATTAGCCAAGACACCTTAGCCAAGACACATTAGCCAAGACACATTAGCCAAGACACATTAGCCGAGACACATTAGCCAAGACACCTTAGCCAAGACACCTTAGCCAAGACACATTAGCCAAGACACATTAGCCGAGACACATTAGCCAAGACACCTTAGCCAAGACACCTTAGCCAAGACACATTAGCCAAGACACCTTAGCCAAGACACATTAGCCAAGACACATTAGCCAAGACACATTAGCCAAGACACCTTAGCCAAGACACATTAGCCAAGACACCTTAGCCAAGACACATTAGCCAAGACACATTAGCCGAGACACCTTAGCCAAGACACCTTAGCCAAGACACCTTAGCCAAGGCAAATTAGCCAAGACACCTTAGCCAAGACACCTTAGCTAAGACACATTAGCCAAGACACCTTAGCCAAGACACATTAGCCAAGACACATTAGCCAAGACACCTTAGCCAAGACACATTAGCCAAGACTCATTAGCCAAGACACCTTAGCCAAGACACATTAGCCAAGACACCTTAGCCAAGACACCTTAGCCAAGACACCTTAGCCAAGACACTTTAGCCAAGACACCTTAGCCAAGACACATTAGCCAAGACACATTAGCCAAGACACATTAGCCAAGACACCTTAGCCAAGACACCTTAGCTAAGACACATTAGCCAAGACACCTTAGCCAAGACACATTAGCCAAAACACATTAGCCAAGACACATTAGCCAAGACACCTTAGCCAAGACACCTTAGCCAAGACACATTAGCCAAGACACATTAGCCAAGACACATTAGCCAAGACACCTTAGCCAAGACACCTTAGCCAAGACACATTAGCCAAGACACATTAGCCAAGACACCTTAGCCAAGACACCTTAGCCAAGACACATTAGCCAAGACACATTAGCCGAGACACCTTAGCCAAGACACCTTAGCCAAGACACATTAGCCAAGACACCTTAGCCAAAACAACTTAGCTAAGACACATTAGCCAAGACACATTAGCCGAGACACCTTAGCCAAGACACCTTAGCCAAGACACATTAGCCAAGACACCTTAGCCAAGACAACTTAGCTAAGACACATTAGCCAAGACACATTAGCCAAGACACCTTAGCCAAGACACATTAGCCAAGACACATTAGCCAAGACACCTTAGCCAAGACACATTAGCCAAGACACCTTAGCCAAGACACATTAGCCGAGACACATTAGCCAAGACACCTTAGCCAAGACACATTAGCCAAGACACATTAGCCAAGACACATTAGCCAAGACACATTAGCCAAGACACCTTAGCCAAGACACATTAGCCAAGACACCTTAGCCAAGACACCTTAGCCAAGACACCTTAGCCAAGACACATTAGCCAAGACACCTTAGCCAAGACACCTTAGCCAAGACACCTTAGCCAAGACACTTTAGCCAAGACACCTTAGCCAAGACACATTAGCCAAGACACATTAGCCAAGACACATTAGCCAAGACACCTTAGCCAAGACACCTTAGCCAAGACACATTAGCCGAGACACCTTAGCCAAGACACCTTAGCCAAGACACCTTAGCCAAGACACATTAGCCAAGACACATTAGCCAAGACACATTAGCCAAGACACATTAGCCAAGACACATTAGCCAAGACACATTAGCCAAGACACATTAGCCAAGACACATTAGCCAAGACACCTTAGCCAAGACACATTAGCCAAGACACCTTAGCCAAGACACCTTAGCCAAGACACCTTAGCCAAGACACTTTAGCCAAGACACCTTAGCCAAGACACATTAGCCAAGACACATTAGCCAAGACACATTAGCCAAGACACCTTAGCCAAGACACCTTAGCCAAGACACATTAGCCGAGACACCTTAGCCAAGACACCTTAGCCAAGACACCTTAGCCAAGACACATTAGCCAAGACACATTAGCCAAGACACATTAGCCAAGACACATTAGCCAAGACACATTAGCCAAGACACATTAGCCAAGACACCTTAGCCAAGACACCTTAGCCAAGACACCTTAGCCAAGACACCTTAGCCAAGACACCTTAGCCAAGACACCTTAGCCAAGACACTTTAGCCAAGACACCTTAGCCAAGACACATTAGCCAAGACACATTAGCCAAGACACATTAGCCAAGACACCTTAGCCAAGACACCTTAGCCAAGACACATTAGCCGAGACACCTTAGCCAAGACACCTTAGCCAAGACACCTTAGCCAAGACACCTTAGCCAAGACACATTAGCCAAGACACATTAGCCAAGACACCTTAGCCAAGACACATTAGCCAAGACACATTAGCCAAGACACATTAGCCAAGACACATTAGCCAAGACACATTAGCCAAGACACATTAGCCAAGACACATTAGCCAAGACACATTAGCCAAGACACCTTAGCCAAGACACATTAGCCAAGACACCTTAGCCAAGACACATTAGCCAAGACACCTTAGCCAAGACACATTAGCCAAGACACATTAGCCAAGACACATTAGCCAAGACACCTTAGTCAAGACACATTAGCCAAGACACCTTAGCCAAGACACATTAGCGAAGACACCTTAGCCAAGGCACCTTAGCCAAGACACATTAGCCAAGACACATAAGCCAAGACACCTTAGCCGAGACACATTAGCCAAGACACATTAGCCAAGACACATTAGCCAAGACACATTAGCCAAGACACCTTAGCCAAGACACATTAGCCAAGACACCTTAGCCAAGACACATTAGCCAAGACACCTTAGCCAAGACACCTTAGCCAAGACACCTTAGCCAAGACACATTAGCCAAGACACATTAGCCAAGACACCTTAGCCAAGACACCTTAGCCAAGACACATTAGCCAAGACACATTAGCCGAGACACCATAGCCAAGACACCTTAGCCAAGACATCTTAGCCAAGACACATTAGCCAAGACACATTAGCCGAGACACATTAGCCAAGACACCTTAGCCAAGACACATTAGCCAAGACACATTAGCCAAGACACCTTAGCCAAGACACATTAGCCAAGACACATTAGCCAAGACACATTAGCCAAGACACCTTAGCCAAGACACATTAGCCAAGACACATTAGCCAAGACACATTAGCCAAGACACATAAGCCGAGACACCTTAGCCAAGACACCTTAGCCAAGACACCTTAGCCAAGGCACATTAGCCAAGACACCTTAGCCAAGACACCTTAGCTAAGACACATTAGCCAAGACACCTTAGCCAAGACACATTAGCCAAGACACATTAGCCAAGACACCTTAGCCAAGACACATTAGCCAAGACACATTAGCCAAGACACCTTAGCCAAGACACATTAGCCAAGACACCTTAGCCAAGACACCTTAGCCAAGACACCTTAGCCAAGACACTTTAGCCAAGACACCTTAGCCAAGACACATTAGCCAAGACACATTAGCCAAGACACATTAGCCAAGACACCTTAGCCAAGACACCTTAGCCAAGACACATTAGCCGAGACACCTTAGCCAAGACACATTAGCCAAGACACCTTAGCCAAGACACATTAGCCAAGACACATTAGCCAAGACACCTTAGCCAAGACACATTAGCCAAGACACCTTAGCCAAGACACATTAGCCAAGACACATTAGCCAAGACACATTAGCCGAGACACATTAGCCAAGACACCTTAGCCAAGACACCTTAGCCAAGACACATTAGCCAAGACACATTAGCCGAGACACATTAGCCAAGACACCTTAGCCAAGACACCTTAGCCAAGACACATTAGCCAAGACACCTTAGCCAAGACACATTAGCCAAGACACATTAGCCAAGACACATTAGCCAAGACACCTTAGCCAAGACACATTAGCCAAGACACCTTAGCCAAGACACATTAGCCAAGACACATAAGCCGAGACACCTTAGCCAAGACACCTTAGCCAAGACACCTTAGCCAAGGCACATTAGCCAAGACACCTTAGCCAAGACACCTTAGCTAAGACACATTAGCCAAGACACCTTAGCCAAGACACATTAGCCAAGACACATTAGCCAAGACACCTTAGCCAAGACACATTAGCCAAGACACATTAGCCAAGACACCTTAGCCAAGACACATTAGCCAAGACACCTTAGCCGAGACACCTTAGCCAAGACACCTTAGCCAAGACACTTTAGCCAAGACACCTTAGCCAAGACACCTTAGCCAAGACACATTAGCCAAGACACATTAGCCAAGACACCTTAGCCAAGACACCTTAGCCAAGACACATTAGCCGAGACACCTTAGCCAAGACACATTAGCCAAGACACCTTAGCCAAGACACCTTAGCCAAGACACTTTAGCCAAGACACCTTAGCCAAGACACATTAGCCAAGACACATTAGCCGAGACACCTTAGCCAAGACACCTTAGCCAAGACACCCTAGCCAAGACACCTTAGCCAAGACACATTAGCCGAGACACCTTAGCCAAGACACATTAGCCAAGACACATTAGCCAAGACACCTTAGCCAAGACACATTAGCCAGGACACCTTAGCCGAGACACATTAGCCAAGACACATTAGCCAAGACACATTAGCCAAGACACATTAGCCAAGACACCTTAGCCAAGACACCTTAGCCAAGACACCTTAGCCAAGACACATTAGCCAAGACACCTTAGCCAAGACACCTTAGCCAAGACACCTTAGCCAAGACACATTAGCCAAGACACATTAGCCAAGACACCTTAGCCAAGACACCTTAGCCAAGACACATTAGCCAAGACACATTAGCCGAGACACCATAGCCAAGACACCTTAGCCAAGACACCTTAGCCAAGACACATTAGCCAAGACACATTAGCCGAGACACATTAGCCAAGACACCTTAGCCAAGACACCTTAGCCAAGACACATTAGCCAAGACACCTTAGCCAAGACACATTAGCCAAGACACATTAGCCAAGACACATTAGCCAAGACACCTTAGCCAAGACACATTAGCCAAGACACCTTAGCCAAGACACATTAGCCAAGACACATAAGCCGAGACACCTTAGCCAAGACACCTTAGCCAAGACACCTTAGCCAAGGCACATTAGCCAAGACACCTTAGCCAAGACACCTTAGCTAAGACACATTAGCCAAGACACCTTAGCCAAGACACATTAGCCAAGACACATTAGCCAAGACACCTTAGCCAAGACACATTAGCCAAGACACCTTAGCCAAGACACATTAGCCAAGACACATTAGCCAAGACACCTTAGCCAAGACACCTTAGCCAAGACACCTTAGCCAAGACACATTAGCCAAGACACCTTAGCCAAGACACATTAGCCAAGACACATTAGCCAAGACACATTAGCCAAGACACCTTAGCCAAGACACCTTAGCCAAGACACATTAGCCAAGACACCTTAGCCAAGACACCTTAGCCAAGGCACATTAGCCAAGACACCTTAGCCAAGACACCTTAGCTAAGACACATTAGCCAAGACACATTAGCCAAGACACATTAGCCAAGACACATTAGCCAAGACACCTTAGCCAAGACACCTTAGCCAAGACACATTAGCCAAGACACATTAGCCAAGACAGCTTAGCCAAGACACATTAGCCAAGACACATTAGCCGAGACACCTTAGCCAAGACACCTTAGCCAAGACACCCTAGCCAAGACACCTTAGCCAAGACACATTAGCCGAGACACATTAGCCAAGACACCTTAGCCAAGACACCTTAGCCAAGACACATTAGCCAAGACACCTTAGCCAAGACACATTAGCCAAGACACATTAGCCAAGACACCTTAGCCAGGACACATTAGCCAAGACACATTAGCCAAGACACATTAGCCAAGACACCTTAGCCAAGACACATTAGCCAAGACACATTAGCCAAGACACATTAGCCAAGACACCTTAGCCAAGACACATTAGCCAAGACACATTAGCCAAGACACCTTAGCCAAGACACATTAGCCAAGACACATTAGCCAAGACACCTTAGCCAAGACACATTAGCCAAGACACATTAGCCGAGACACCTTAGCCAAGACACCTTAGCCAAGACACATTAGCCAAGACACCTTAGCCAAGACACCTTAGCCAAGACACCTTAGCCAAGACACATTAGCCAAGACACCTTAGCCAAGACACATTAGCCAAGACACCTTAGCCAAGACACCTTAGCCAAGACACCTTAGCCAAGACACCTTAGCTAAGACACATTAGCCAAGACACCTTAGCCAAGACACATTAGCCAAGACACCTTAGCCAAGACACCTTAGCCAAGACACCTTAGCCAAGACACCTTAGCCAAGACACATTAGCCAAGACACATTAGCCAAGACACATTAGCCGAGACACCTTAGCCAAGACACCTTAGCCAAGACACCTTAGCCAAGACACATTAGCCAAGACACATTAGCCAAGACACCTTAGCCAAGACACATTAGCCAAGACACATTAGCCAAGACACATTAGCCAAGACACATTAGCCAAGACACATTAGCCAAGACACATTAGCCAAGACACATTAGCCAAGACACATTAGCCAAGACACCTTAGCCAAGACACATTAGCCAAGACACCTTAGCCAAGACACATTAGCCAAGACACCTTAGCCAAGACACATTAGCCAAGACACATTAGCCAAGACACATTAGCCAAGACACCTTAGCCAAGACACATTAGCCAAGACACATTAGCGAAGACACCTTAGCCAAGACACCTTAGCCAAGACACATTAGCCAAGACACATTAGCTAAGACACATTAGCCGAGACACCTTAGCCAAGACACCTTAGCCAAGACACCTTAGCCAAGACACATTAGCCAAGACACATTAGCCAAGACACCTTAGCCGAGACACATTAGCCAAGACACCTTAGCCGAGACACCTTAGCCAAGACACCTTAGCCAAGACACCTTAGCCAAGACACCTTAGCCAAGACACATTAGCCAAGACACCTTAGCCAAGACACTTTAGCCAAGACACATTAGCCAAGACACATTAGCCAAGACACCTTAGCCAAGACACCTTAGCCAAGACACTGTAGTGTCGTAAGTGTAGGTTAGCGTATAAGCGTATAGTGTAAGCGTTAGATGTAAGTATATGTATGTATGTATTAGACTAAGAATAAAGAGCAGTCGATAAATAGCACTCGAACGAGCAACACCTAACTCCATAATAGTTGGCGACGAGGAAAAAGCAAACGAAAAGTCAAATATTAGTCATGTCGTTAATCGGAGAAATTGAACCATTTGTCATGGGCGAAAGCATCAGGGAGTACTTGGAACGTATTGATATTTTTTTCCAAGTTAACGAGGTGGAAGATTCAAAGAAAACAGTGATGTTGTTAACGTTGGGAGGAGCATCGCTGTATAGCCTCATATCAAAGATGGTGTTGCCTGAACAGCCAAAGACGCTAAACTACGAGAAGCTGTGCATTAAGCTGCAAGAGCAATTGGAACAGAAAGTCAACGTAGTGGCGGAACGGTTCAACTTTAGAAACTGTCTACAAAAAGATAGTTCTGTTGCGGAGTACATCGTGGAACTGAAATCGCTCGCACAATCGTGTAAATTCACGTGCTGTCTAAAGGAAAGCTTGCGAGATCAATTAGTAGTTGGTGTCCGAGATGAAGGACTAAGGAAACGTCTTCTTCGAGAGTCCGAGTTAACATTCGAGAGTGCAGAAAATATCGCCAGAACATGGGAAGCTGCGGATGAACAAAACGAAACATTTACATCGAAAGAGAAACCGAGGGAAATGGCGGTGATTAAGTGTGCGCCAAAACGAAGCGTCGGTCCAAAAGTGCACTACCACCGTGGGAACAGTACACCTTTACATCAACAGAGCTACACGCATAAGCAGGAGAGCAAGCAGCAGCAGCAGCAGCAGCAGCAGCAGCAGCAGCAGCAGCAGCAGCAGTGTTACAGATGTGGAAGATCGCATAATCCACAGACATGTCCTGCGCGTATGTGGCAGTGTTTCAACTGTAAGAAGTATGGTCATGTGTCGTCGTGTTGCCGAAGTACGAACGTGCATAGTTTGCGAGCGGAACCGAAGGATGTGTCGCTAACACGCATATTAGAAGAGAATACGATCAGTAATCCAGAAGTGTGCGTTTTAAATATCAACGGTGTAGACATTGCGTTTGAGATAGACTGTGGTGCGTGTAATACGGTAATACCGGAGAGTGTGTATCGGAAAGAGTTTGCTAATGTCGAATTAGAACAAACACATTTGCGTTTTATTACGGCATCGGGTCAACGTCTGACACCGTTAGGAAAAATATGCGTAAACGTAGCGATAAAAAGTAAAACGGTCCGTCTAGAAGTCAACGTAATTAAAACAGAAAATAACGGTAATCCTTTACTAGGTCGTGATGCGTTGGATATATTATTTCCGGATTGGCGAAAAGGTTTTAAATTAAATCAAATCGAAGCGGACAAATGGCTTGGAGACATGAAAAAAATGTTTCCGAATCTAACAAACGGAAATAACAAGGAAACGATAGAAGGGTTTGAAGCCAGTTTAGTGTTAAAACCTAATTTTACCCCAATTTTCCATAAAGCGTATTCAGTGCCGTTCGCATTAATAGAAAAAGTTGAAGCCAACCTAGATAAATTAGTGAATGACGGTATACTAGTACCAATACGTACATCAGCGTGGGCGAGCCCTATAGTGGTTGTAGGAAAAAGTGATGGCTCAGTACGTATCTGTTTGGATGGAAAAGCTACGATAAATAAATATCTTACGGTAGAACATTACCCATTACCGAGGATTGATGATATTTTGGCGAAAATTGCAAATTGGACAGTTTTTTGCAAAATAGACCTAACAGGAGCGTACTTGCAAGTAAAGTTATCAGAAAATTCGCAAAATATTTGTACTATAAATACGCATAAAGGGCTATACAAGTACACTAGAATGCCATTTGGAGTACAGTCTGCGCCTGCAATATTTCAAACAATAGTAGATCAAATATTGTTAAAGACTAAAGGCATTGCGTATATGGACGACATACTCGTTGGCGGAGAAAATGAAAAACAATGCATGGAGAATGTATGCGAAGTTTTAAAAAGGCTGGAATTGCATAAAGTAAAGATAAACGAAAAGAAGTCGGAATTTTTTAAAACAGAAATAGAGTACCTAGGCTACAAAATATCAAAGAACGGAATAACACCAAATGAGTCAAAAGTAAAAGCGATTATTGAAGCACCGGTACCATCAGATGTGATGCAATTACAAGCGTATCTAGGCATGATAAATTATTACAGCAGGTTTTTGCCAAATCTAGCAACAATATTGAGTCCGATGTATGAACTTCTACGCAAAGACAAAAAATATGTATGGTCAAAGGAATGTCAGGAATCATTCGAAAAAGCGAAATCAATGTTAGTAGATAACAACGTTTTAGTACCATTTGATCCTAAAAAACCTGTTATTTTAGCAGTAGATGCAAGTCCTTACGGTTTAGGTGCAGTTTTGTCTCATGAAATTGGAGGGGTAGAAAAACCTATATATTTTGCTTCAACAACTCTTTCTCAAGCACAGAGAAATTACGCACAGGTTCATAAGGAAGCATTAGCCGTTGTTTTCGGTGTCCAAAAGTTTCATAAATACATTTACGGAATCAAATTCAAACTGGTAACAGATAACTCAGGCGTCAAAGAAATATTCAAACCGTCAAGAACAACTTCGTCTATAGCAGTAGCTAGGCTGAGCCGATGGGCATTGTTATTAGCCAATTATGAATATGTGATAGAGCATAGGCCAGGAAAATGTATGGGTCACGTGGATGGGTTAAGTAGATTACCTTTGGCAGAAATTTTAGAGATAGATGAGGAGTTCACACAATTAAATGCGATTTCGTCTTCTTCAATTATCGATATTGAGTTGGTCAAACAATTCCAAAAGTCAGATAGTATTTTGCAAAAAGTCTACAAAAATGTTAAGTATGGATGGTCGAACAATGTGAAATGGGAGTTGAAAGATTATGCTAAAGTTAGTAACAGTTTAGCAATAGAAGATGGAGTATTATTTTTTAACGATCGAGTAGTAATACCAGATAAGCTGAAAGATAAAATAGTCAGTCTATTCCATGAAAACCATGATGGTTTGGTAAGAATGAAAATGTCAGCTAGGAAACTCGTGTGGTGGAAAAATATGGATAGAGATTTTGAGCAGTATATAAAAGCATGTCAAGTCTGTCAGTGTAGACAAATCGTACCAAAAGAAATAGTCGCAACCAAATGGTTGCAATGTACGCGTCCGTTTCAAAGAGTGCATATAGATTTTTTCTTTTTTGAAAATAGTACGTTATTTATAATAGTCGATAGTTTTTCCAAGTTCATGGAAGTAAAAATTATGAAAAGTACTAAGGCAGAAAATGTTATAGAGATGCTAGAAATATTTTTTGCATATTTTGGGTTACCAGAGGAAATCGTGTCAGATAATGGTCCTCCATTTAGTTCAGAAAAGTTTTTGTCGTTCTTAAGAGCAAAAGGTATAAAAGTGAGTAAGTCCCCGCCGTACCACCCACAGTCAAACGGGTTGGCCGAGAGAGCGGTTAGGACAGTAAAAGATAGTCTAAAAAAGTATTTGTTGGATACAAGATTAAAACCATTAAGTCTACAAAGGAAGCTGAATCACTTTCTAATCAGTTATAGAAATAGTCCATGTACTGTAACTAAAGTCACGCCGTCGGAGAGAGTATTTTGCTACGTACCACACACATTAATAACAAAAGTAAATCCTATAAAAGGACACGAAAGACAAATCTTAACTAAGGTAGAATCAAGAAGGCAAGTTCCAATGATAACAAATCATGATCAGTATGAAGAAGAGGAAGAAGTGTATTACAAAAATCACTTTAAGGAACATATGAGATGGATTCCAGCAATAGTCAAAAAGAAAATAAGTGGTCTAAGATACTTAATAAGTCTGAATGGAGTAATACGCATGGTGCATAAAAACCAAATAAGGAAAAAGGATAGTAGGATGAGTAAGAATGTAATTGTAGTACCAACAAATGTAAATATTTCACATAAAAGGAAAAGGAGTGAATCAAGTCCTCCACCGTTAAGACGATCGAAAAGACTGGAAGGACAACCAAGATTAAAGTATCCTAGATAGAAAGTAAACTTCGTTTAAGGGGGAGAATGTAGTGTCGTAAGTGTAGGTTAGCGTATAAGCGTATAGTGTAAGCGTTAGATGTAAGTATATGTATGTATGTATTAGACTAAGAATAAAGAGCAGTCGATAAATAGCACTCGAACGAGCAACACCTAACTCCATAATAGACACATTAGCCAAGACACCTTAGCCAAGACACCTTAGCCAAGACACATTAGCCAAGACACATTAGCCAAGACACATTAGCCAAGACACCTTAGCCAAGACACATTAGCCAAGACACATTAGCCGAGACACCATAGCCAAGACACCTTAGAAAAGACACCTTAGCCTAGACACATTAGCCAAGACACATTAGCCGAGACACATTAGCCAAGACACCTTAGCCAAGACACCTTAGCCAAGACACATTAGCCAAGACACCTTAGCCAAGACACATTAGCCAAGACACATTAGCCAAGACACATTAGCCAAGACACCTTAGCCAAGACACATTAGCCAAGACACCTTAGCCAAGACACATTAGCCAAGACACATAAGCCGAGACACCTTAGCCAAGACACCTTAGCCAAGACACATTAGCCAAGACACCTTAGCCAAGACACATTAGCCAAGACACCTTAGCCAAGACACTTTAGCCAAGACACATTAGCCAAGACACATTAGTCAAGACACATTAGCCAAGACACCTTAGCCAAGACACATTAGCCGAGACACATTAGCCAAGACACCTTAGCCAAGACACCTTAGCCAAGACACATTAGCCAAGACACCTTAGCCAAGACACATTAGCCAAGACACATTAGCCAAGACACCTTAGCCAGGACACATTAGCCAAGACACATTAGCCAAGACACATTAGCCAAGACACATTAGCCAAGACACCTTAGCCAAGACACCTTAGCCAAGACACATTAGCCAAGACACATTAGCCAAGACACATTAGCCAAGACACATTAGCCAAGACACCTTAGCCAAGACACATTAGCCAAGACACCTTAGCCAAGACACATTAGCGAAGACACCTTAGCCAAGACACCTTAGCCAAGACACATTAGCCAAGACACATTAGCCGAGACACCTTAGCCAAGACACCTTAGCCAAGACACCTTAGCCAAGACACATTAGCCAAGACACATTAGCCAAGACACCTTAGCCGAGACACATTAGCCAAGACACATTAGCCAAGACACATTAGCCAAGACACCTTAGCCAAGACACCTTAGCCAAGACACCTTAGCCAAGACACATTAGCCAAGACACATTAGCCAAGACACCTTAGCCAAGACACCTTAGCCAAGACACCTTAGCCAAGACACATTAGCCAAGACACCTTAGCCAAGACACATTAGCCAAGACACCTTAGCCAAGACACATTAGCCAAGACACATTAGCCAAGACACATTAGATAAGACACCTTAGCCAAGACACATTAGCCAAGACACATTAGCCAAGACACATTAGCCAAGACACATTAGCCAAGACACCTTAGCCAAGACACCTTAGCCAAGACACCTTAGCCAAGACACCTTAGCCAAGACACCTTAGCCAAGACACATTAGCCAAGACACATTAGCCAAGACACCTTAGCCAAGACACCTTAGCCAAGACACATTAGCCAAGACACCTTAGCCAAGACACCTTAGCCAAGACACCTTAGCCAAGACACCTTAGCCAAGACACATTAGCCAAGACACCTTAGCCAAGACACCTTAGCTAAGACACATTAGCCAAGACACCTTAGCCAAGACACATTAGCCAAGACACATTAGCCAAGACACCTTAGCCAAGACACATTAGCCAAGACACATTAGCCAAGACACCTTAGCCAAGACACCTTAGCCAAGACACCTTAGCCAAGACACATTAGCCGAGACACCTTAGCCAAGACACCTTAGCCGAGACACATTAGCCAAGACACATTAGCCAAGACACATTAGCCAAGACACCTTAGCCAAGACACCTTAGCCAAGACACCTTAGCCAAGACACATTAGCCAAGACACATTAGCCAAGACACCTTAGCCAAGACACCTTAGCCAAGACACCTTAGCCAAGACACCTTAGCCAAGACACCTTAGCCAAGACACCTTAGCCAAGACACATTAGCCAAGACACCTTAGCCAAGACACATTAGCCAAGACACATTAGCCAAGACACCTTAGCCAAGACACATTAGCCAAGACACATTAGCCAAGACACATTAGCCAAGACACCTTAGCCAAGACACATTAGCCAAGACACATTAGCCAAGACACCTTAGCCAAGACACATTAGCCAAGACACATTAGCCAAGACACCTTAGCCAAGACACATTAGCCAAGACACATTAGCCAAGACACCTTAGCCAAGACACCTTAGCCAAGACACATTAGCCAAGACACCTTAGCTAAGACACCTTAGCCAAGACACCTTAGCCAAGACACCTTAGCTAAGACACATTAGCCAAGACACCTTAGCCAAGACACATTAGCCAAGACACATTAGCCGAGACACCTTAGCCAAGACACCTTAGCCAAGACACATTAGCCAAGACACATTAGCCGAGACACATTAGCCGAGACACCTTAGCCAAGACACCTTAGCCAAGACACCTTAGCCAAGACACCTTAGCCAAGACACCTTAGCCAAGACACATTAGCCAAGACACCTTAGCCAAGACACATTAGCCAAGACACATTAGAAGAGACACCTTAGCCAAGACACCTTAGCCAAGACACCTTAGCCAAGACACCTTAGCCAAGACACATTAGCCAAGACACATTAGCCGAGACACCTTAGCCGAGACACATTAGCCAAGACACATTAGCCAAGACACATTAGCCAAGACACCTTAGCCAAGACACCTTAGCCAAGACACCTTAGCCAAGACACATTAGCCAAGACACATTAGCCAAGACACCTTAGCCAAGACACATTAGCCAAAACACATTAGCCAAGACACATTAGCCAAGACACCTTAGCCAAGACACCTTAGCCAAGACACATTAGCCAAGACACATTAGCCAAGACACATTAGCCGAGACACCTTAGCCAAGACACCTTAGCCAAGACACATTAGCCAAGACACATTAGCCAAGACACCTTAGCCAAGACACCTTAGCCAAGACACATTAGCCAAGACACATTAGCCGAGACACCTTAGCCAAAACACCTTAGCCAAGACACATTAGCCAAGACACCTTAGCCAAGACAACTTAGCTAAGACACATTAGCCAAGACACATTAGCCGAGACACCTTAGCCAAGACACCTTAGCCAAGACACATTAGCCAAGACACCTTAGCCAAGACAACTTAGCTAAGACACATTAGCCAAGACACATTAGCCAAGACACCTTAGCCAAGACACATTAGCCAAGACACATTAGCCAAGACACCTTAGCCAAGACACATTAGCCAAGACACCTTAGCCAAGACACCTTAGCCAAGACACCTTAGCCAAGACACTTTAGCCAAGACACATTAGCCAAGACACCTTAGCCAAGACACATTAGCCAAGACACCTTAGCCAAGACACATTAGCCAAGACACGTTAGCCAAGACACATTAGCCAAGACACCTTAGCCAAGACACCTTAGCCAAGACACATTAGCCAAGACACATTAGCCAAGACACCTTAGCCAAGACACCTTAGCCAAGACACCTTAGCCAAGACACCTTAGCCAAGACACCTTAGCCAAGACACATTAGCCGAGACACATTAGCCAAGACACCTTAGCCAAGACACCTTAGCCAAGACACATTAGCCGAGACACCTTAGCCAAGACACCTTAGCCGAGACACATTAGCCAAGACACATTAGCCAAGACACATTAGCCAAGACACCTTAGCCAAGACACCTTAGCCAAGACACCTTAGCCAAGACACATTAGCCAAGACACATTAGCCAAGACACCTTAGCCAAGACACATTAGCCAAGACACCTTAGCCAAGACACATTAGCGAAGACACCTTAGCCAAGACACCTTAGCCAAGACACATTAGCCAAGACACCTTAGCCAAGACACATAAGCCGAGACACCTTAGCCAAGACACCTTAGCCAAGACACCTTAGCCAAGACACATTAGCCAAGACACCTTAGCCAAGACACATTAGCCAAGACACATTAGCCAAGACACATTAGCCAAGACACATTAGCCAAGACACCTTAGCCAAGACACATTAGCCAAGACACCTTAGCCAAGACACATTAGCCAAGACACCTTAGCCAAGACACCTTAGCCAAGACACATTAGCCAAGACACATGAGCCAAGACACCTTAGCCGAGACACCTTAGCCAAGACACCTTAGCCAAGACACCTTAGCCAAGACACATAAGCCAAGACACATTAGCCAAGACACCTTAGCCGAGACACATTAGCCAAGACACATTAGCCAAGACACATTAGCCAAGACACCTTAGCCAAGACACCTTAGCCAAGACACATTAGCCAAGACACCTTAGCTAAGACACATTAGCGAAGACACCTTAGCCAAGACACCTTAGCCAAGACACATTAGCCAAGACACATTAGCCAAGACACATTAGCCGAGACACATTAGCCAAGACACCTTAGCCAAGACACCTTAGCCAAGACACATTAGCCAAGACACCTTAGCCAAGACACATTAGCCAAGACACCTTAGCCAAGACACATTAGCCAAGACACATTAGCCAAGACACAGTAGCCAAGACACATTAGCCAAGACACATTAGCCAAGACACCTTAGCCAAGACACATTAGCCAAGACACCTTAGCCAAGACACATTAGCGAAGACACCTTAGCCAAGACACCTTAGCCAAGACACATTAGCCAAGACACATTAGCCAAGACACATTAGCCGAGACACATTAGCCAAGACACATAAGCCAAGACACCTTAGCCAAGACACCTTAGCCAAGACACATTAGCCAAGACACATTAGCTAAGACACCTTAGCCAAGACACATTAGCCAAGACACCTTAGCCAAGACACCTTAGCCAAGACACATTAGCCAAGACACATTAGCCAAGACACATTAGCCAAGACACATTAGCCAAGACACATTAGCCGAGACACCTTAGCCAAGACACCTTAGCCAAGACACATTAGCCAAGACACATTAGCCAAGACACCTTAGCCAAGACACATTAGCCAAGACACATTAGCCAAGACACAGTAGCCAAGACACATTAGCCAAGACACATTAGCCAAGACACCTTAGCCAAGACACATTAGCCAAGACACCTTAGCCAAGACACATTAGCGAAGACACCTTAGCCAAGACACCTTAGCCAAGACACTTTAGCCAAGACACATTAGCCAAGACACATTAGCCGAGACACATTAGCCAAGACACCTTAGCCAAGACACCTTAGCCAAGACACATTAGCCAAGACACATTAGCCAAGACACCTTAGCCGAGACACATTAGCCAAGACACCTTAGCCAAGACACATTAGCCAAGACACCTTAGCCAAGACACATTAGCCAAGACACCTTAGCCAAGACACTTTAGCCAAGACACATTAGCCAAGACACATTAGCCAAGACACCTTAGCCAAGACACCTTAGCCAAGACACCTTAGCCAAGACACCTTAGCCAAGACACCTTAGCCAAGACACCTTAGCCAAGACACATTAGACAAGACACATTAGCCAAGACACATTATCCAAGACACATTAGCCAAGACACATTAGCCAAGACACCTTAGCCAAGACACCTTAGCCAAGACACCTTAGCCAAGACACATTAGCCAAGACACCTTAGCCAAGACACATTAGCGAGGACACCTTAGCCAAGACACCTTAGTAAAGACATATTAGCCAAGACACATTAGCCAAGACACATTAGCCAAGACACATTAGCCAAGACACATTAGCGAAGACAACTTAGCCAAGACACATTAGCGAAGACACATTAGCCAAGACACCTTAGCCAAGACACATTAGCCGAGACACATTAGCCAAGACACCTTAGCCGAGACACCTTAGCCAAGACACCTTAGCCAAGACACAGTAGCCAAGACACATTAGCCAAGACACATTAGCCGAGACACATTAGCCAAGACACCTTAGCCAAGACACCTTAGCCAAGACACCTTAGCCAAGACACATTAGCCGAGACACATTAGCCAAGACACCTTAGCCAAGACACCTTAGCCAAGACACATTAGCCAAGACACCTTAGCCAAGACACCTTAGCCAAGACACATTAGCCAAGACACATTAGCCAAGACACCTTAGCCAAGACACCTTAGCCAAGACACCATAGCCAAGACACCTTAGCCAAGACACCTTAGCCAAGACACCTTAGCCAAGACACATTAGCCAAGACACCTTAGCCAAGACACATTAGCCAAGACACATTAGCCAAGACACCTTAGCCAAGACACATTAGCCAAGACACATTAGCCGAGACACCTTAGCCAAGACACATTAGCCAAGACACCTTAGCCAAGACACATTAGCCAAGACACATTAGCCAAGACACCTTAGCCAAGACACCATAAACAAGACACCTTAGCCAAGACACCTTAGCCAAGACACCTTAGCCAAGACACATTAGCCAAGACACCTTAGCCAAGACACATTAGCCAAGACACATTAGCCGAGACACCTTAGCCAAGACACATTAGCCAAGACACCTTAGCCAAGACACATTAGCCAAGACACCTTAGCCAAGACACATTAGCCAAGACACCTTAGCCAAGACACATTAGCCAAGACACCTTAGCCAAGACACATTAGCCAAGACACCTTAGCCAAGACACATTAGCCAAGACACCTTAGCCAAGACACATTAGCCAAGACACATAAGCCAAGACACCTTAGCCGAGACACATTAGCCAAGACACATTAGCCAAGACACATTAGCCAAGACACATTAGCCAAGACACCTTAGCCAAGACACATTAGCCAAAACACCTTAGCCAAGACACATTAGCCAAGACACCTTAGCCAAGACACCTTAGCCAAGACACCTTAGCCAAGACACATTAGCCAAGACACATTAGCCAAGACACCTTAGCCAAGACACCTTAGCCAAGACACATTAGCCAAGACACATTAGCCGAGACACCATAGCCAAGACACCTTAGCCAAGACACCTTAGCCAAGACACATTAGCCAAGACACATTAGCCGAGACACCTTAGCCAAGACACCTTAGCCAAGACACATTAGCCAAGACACCTTAGCCAAGACACCTTAGCTAAGACACATTAGCCAAGACACCTTAGCCAAGACACATTAGCCAAAACACATTAGCCAAGACACATTAGCCAAGACACCTTAGCCAAGACACCTTAGCCAAGACACATTAGCCAAGACACTTTAGCCAAGACACATTAGCCGAAACACCTTAGCCAAGACACCTTAGCCAAGACACATTAGCCAAGACACATTAGCCAAGACACCTTAGCCAAGACACCTTAGCCAAGACACATTAGCCAAGACACATTAGCCGAGACACCTTAGCCAAGACACCTTAGCCAAGACACATTATCCAAGACACCTTAGCCAAAACAACTTAGCTAAGACACATTAGCCAAGACACATTAGCCGAGACACCTTAGCCAAGACACCTTAGCCAAGACACATTAGCCAAGACACCTTAGCCAAGACAACTTAGCCAAGACACATTAGCCAAGACACATTAGCCAAGACACCTTAGCCAAGACACATTAGCCAAGACACATTAGCCAAGACACCTTTGCCAAGACACATTAGCCAAGACACCTTAGCCAAGACACATTAGCCGAGACACATTAGCCAAGACACCTTAGCCAAGACACATTAGCCAAGACACATTAGCCAAGACACATTAGCCAAGACACATTAGCCAAGACACATTAGCCAAGACACATTAGCCAAGACACCTTAGCCAAGACACCTTAGCCAAGACACCTTAGCCAAGACACATTAGCCAAGACACCTTAGCCAAGACACCTTAGCCAAGACACCTTAGCCAAGACACTTTAGCCAAGACACCTTAGCCAAGACACATTAGCCAAGACACATTAGCCAAGACACATTAGCCAAGACACCTTAGCCAAGACACCTTAGCCAAGACACATTAGCCGAGACACCTTAGCCAAGACACCTTAGCCAAGACACCTTAGCCAAGACACCTTAGCCAAGACACATTAGCCAAGACACATTAGCCAAGACACCTTAGCCAAGACACATTAGCCAAGACACATTAGCCAAGACACATTAGCCAAGACACATTAGCCAAGACACATTAGCCAAGACACATTAGCCAAGACACATTAGCCAAGACACATTAGCCAAGACACATTAGCCAAGACACATTAGCCAAGACACATTAGCCAAGACACCTTAGCCAAGACACATTAGCCAAGACACCTTAGCCAAGACACATTAGCCAAGACACATTAGCCAAGACACATTAGCCAAGACACCTTAGCCAAGACACATTAGCCGAGACACCTTAGCCAAGACACATTAGCGAAGACACCTTAGCCAAGACACCTTAGCCAAGACACATTAGCCAAGACACATAAGCCAAGACACCTTAGCCGAGACACATTAGCCAAGACACATTAGCCAAGACACATTAGCCAAGACACATTAGCCGAGACACCTTAGCCAAGACACATTAGCCAAGACACCTTAGCCAAGACACATTAGCCAAGACACCTTAGCCAAGACACCTTAGCCAAGACACCTTAGCCAAGACACATTAGCCAAGACACATTAGCCAAGACACCTTAGCCAAGACACCTTAGCCAAGACACATTAGCCAAGACACATTAGCCGAGGCACCATAGCCAAGACACCTTAGCCAAGACACCTTAGCCAAGACACATTAGCCAAGACACATTAGCCGAGACACATTAGCCAAGACACCTTAGCCAAGACACCTTAGCCAAGACACATTAGCCAAGACACCTTAGCCAAGACACATTAGCCAAGACACATTAGCCAAGACACATTAGCCAAGACACCTTAGCCAAGACACATTAGCCAAGACACATTAGCCAAGACACATTAGCCAAGACACATAAGCCGAGACACCTTAGCCAAGACACCTTAGCCAAGACACCTTAGCCAAGGCACATTAGCCAAGACACCTTAGCCAAGACACCTTAGCTAAGACACCTTAGCCAAGACACATTAGCCAAGACACATTAGCCAAGACACCTTAGCCAAGACACATTAGCCAAGACACATTAGCCAAGACACCTTAGCCAAGACACATTAGCCAAGACACCTTAGCCAAGACACCTTAGCCAAGACACCTTAGCCAAGACACTTTAGCCAAGACACCTTAGCCAAGACACATTAGCCAAGACACATTAGCCAAGACACATTAGCCAAGACACCTTAGCCAAGACACCTTAGCCAAGACACCTTAGCCAAGACACATTAGCCAAGACACATTAGCCAAGACACCTTAGCCAAGACACATTAGCCAAGACACATTAGCCAAGACACCTTAGCCAAGACACCTTAGCCAAGACACCTTAGCCAAGACACCTTAGCCAAGACACCTTAGCCAAGACACTTTAGCCAAGACACCTTAGCCAAGACACATTAGCCAAGACACATTAGCCAAGACACATTAGCCAAGACACCTTAGCCAAGACACCTTAGCTAAGACACATTAGCCAAGACACCTTAGCCAAGACACATTAGCCAAAACACATTAGCCAAGACACATTAGCCAAGACACCTTAGCCAAGACACCTTAGCCAAGACACATTAGCCAAGACACATTAGCCAAGACACATTAGCCGAGACACCTTAGCCAAGACACCTTAGCCAAGACACATTAGCCAAGACACATTAGCCAAGACACCTTAGCCAAGACACCTTAGCCAAGACACATTAGCCAAGACACATTAGCCGAGACACCTTAGCCAATACACCTTAGCCAAGACACATTAGCCAAGACACCTTAGCCAAAACAACTTAGCTAAGACACATTAGCCAAGACACATTAGCCGAGACACCTTAGCCAAGACACCTTAGCCAAGACACATTAGCCAAGACACCTTAGCCAAGACAACTTAGCTAAGACACATTAGCCAAGACACATTAGCCAAGACACCTTAGCCAAGACACATTAGCCAAGACACATTAGCCAAGACACCTTAGCCAAGACACATTAGCCAAGACACCTTAGCCAAGACACATTAGCCGAGACACATTAGCCAAGACACCTTAGCCAAGACACATTAGCCAAGACACATTAGCCAAGACACATTAGCCAAGACACATTAGCCAAGACACATTAGCCAAGACACATTAGCCAAGACACCTTAGCCAAGACACCTTAGCCAAGACACCTTAGCCAAGACACATTAGCCAAGACACCTTAGCCAAGACACCTTAGCCAAGACACCTTAGCCAAGACACTTTAGCCAAGACACCTTAGCCAAGACACATTAGCCAAGACACATTAGCCAAGACACATTAGCCAAGACACCTTAGCCAAGACACCTTAGCCAAGACACATTAGCCGAGACACCTTAGCCAAGACACCTTAGCCAAGACACCTTAGCCAAGACACATTAGCCAAGACACATTAGCCAAGACACATTAGCCAAGACACATTAGCCAAGACACATTAGCCAAGACACATTAGCCAAGACACATTAGCCAAGACACATTAGCCAAGACACATTAGCCAAGACACATTAGCCAAGACACCTTAGCCAAGACACCTTAGCCAAGACACCTTAGCCAAGACACTTTAGCCAAGACACCTTAGCCAAGACACATTAGCCAAGACACATTAGCCAAGACACATTAGCCAAGACACCTTAGCCAAGACACCTTAGCCAAGACACATTAGCCGAGACACCTTAGCCAAGACACCTTAGCCAAGACACCTTAGCCAAGACACATTAGCCAAGACACATTAGCCAAGACACATTAGCCAAGACACATTAGCCAAGACACATTAGCCAAGACACATTAGCCAAGACACCTTAGCCAAGACACCTTAGCCAAGACACCTTAGCCAAGACACATTAGCCAAGACACCTTAGCCAAGACACCTTAGCCAAGACACATTAGCCAAGACACATTAGCCAAGACACATTAGCCAAGACACATTAGCCAAGACACATTAGCCAAGACACCTTAGCCAAGACACCTTAGCCAAGACACATTAGCCGAGACACCTTAGCCAAGACACCTTAGCCAAGACACCTTAGCCAAGACACCTTAGCCAAGACACATTAGCCAAGACACATTAGCCAAGACACCTTAGCCAAGACACATTAGCCAAGACACATTAGCCAAGACACATTAGCCAAGACACATTAGCCAAGACACATTAGCCAAGACACATTAGCCAAGACACATTAGCCAAGACACATTAGCCAAGACACCTTAGCCAAGACACATTAGCCAAGACACCTTAGCCAAGACACATTAGCCAAGACACCTTAGCCAAGACACATTAGCCAAGACACATTAGCCAAGACACATTAGCCAAGACACCTTAGCCAAGACACATTAGCCAAGACACCTTAGCCAAGACACATTAGCGAAGACACCTTAGCCAAGGCACCTTAGCCAAGACACATTAGCCAAGACACATAAGCCAAGACACCTTAGCCGAGACACATTAGCCAAGACACATTAGCCAAGACACATTAGCCAAGACACATTAGCCAAGACACCTTAGCCAAGACACATTAGCCAAGACACCTTAGCCAAGACACATTAGCCAAGACACCTTAGCCAAGACACCTTAGCCAAGACACCTTAGCCAAGACACATTAGCCAAGACACATTAGCCAAGACACCTTAGCCAAGACACCTTAGCCAAGACACATTAGCCAAGACACATTAGCCGAGACACCATAGCCAAGACACCTTAGCCAAGACACCTTAGCCAAGACACATTAGCCAAGACACATTAGCCGAGACACATTAGCCAAGACACCTTAGCCAAGACACATTAGCCAAGACACATTAGCCAAGACACCTTAGCCAAGACACATTAGCCAAGACACATTAGCCAAGACACATTAGCCAAGACACCTTAGCCAAGACACATTAGCCAAGACACATTAGCCAAGACACATTAGCCAAGACACATAAGCCGAGACACCTTAGCCAAGACACCTTAGCCAAGACACCTTAGCCAAGGCACATTAGCCAAGACACCTTAGCCAAGACACCTTAGCTAAGACACATTAGCCAAGACACCTTAGCCAAGACACATTAGCCAAGACACATTAGCCAAGACACCTTAGCCAAGACACATTAGCCAAGACACATTAGCCAAGACACCTTAGCCAAGACACATTAGCCAAGACACCTTAGCCAAGACACCTTAGCCAAGACACCTTAGCCAAGACACTTTAGCCAAGACACCTTAGCCAAGACACATTAGCCAAGACACATTAGCCAAGACACATTAGCCAAGACACCTTAGCCAAGACACCTTAGCCAAGACACATTAGCCGAGACACCTTAGCCAAGACACATTAGCCAAGACACCTTAGCCAAGACACATTAGCCAAGACACATTAGCCAAGACACCTTAGCCAAGACACATTAGCCAAGACACCTTAGCCAAGACACATTAGCCAAGACACATTAGCCAAGACACATTAGCCGAGACACATTAGCCAAGACACCTTAGCCAAGACACCTTAGCCAAGACACATTAGCCAAGACACATTAGCCGAGACACATTAGCCAAGACACCTTAGCCAAGACACCTTAGCCAAGACACATTAGCCAAGACACCTTAGCCAAGACACATTAGCCAAGACACATTAGCCAAGACACATTAGCCAAGACACCTTAGCCAAGACACATTAGCCAAGACACCTTAGCCAAGACACATTAGCCAAGACACATAAGCCGAGACACCTTAGCCAAGACACCTTAGCCAAGACACCTTAGCCAAGGCACATTAGCCAAGACACCTTAGCCAAGACACCTTAGCTAAGACACATTAGCCAAGACACCTTAGCCAAGACACATTAGCCAAGACACATTAGCCAAGACACCTTAGCCAAGACACATTAGCCAAGACACATTAGCCAAGACACCTTAGCCAAGACACATTAGCCAAGACACCTTAGCCAAGACACCTTAGCCAAGACACCTTAGCCAAGACACTTTAGCCAAGACACCTTAGCCAAGACACCTTAGCCAAGACACATTAGCCAAGACACATTAGCCAAGACACCTTAGCCAAGACACCTTAGCCAAGACACATTAGCCGAGACACCTTAGCCAAGACACATTAGCCAAGACACCTTAGCCAAGACACCTTAGCCAAGACACTTTAGCCAAGACACCTTAGCCAAGACACATTAGCCAAGACACATTAGCCGAGACACCTTAGCCAAGACACCTTAGCCAAGACACCCTAGCCAAGACACCTTAGCCAAGACACATTAGCCGAGACACATTAGCCAAGACACCTTAGCCAAGACACCTTAGCCAAGACACATTAGCCAAGACACATTAGCCAAGACACCTTAGCCGAGACACATTAGCCAAGACACATTAGCCAAGACACATTAGCCAAGACACATTAGCCAAGACACCTTAGCCAAGACACCTTAGCCAAGACACCTTAGCCAAGACACATTAGCCAAGACACCTTAGCCAAGACACCTTAGCCAAGACACCTTAGCCAAGACACATTAGCCAAGACACATTAGCCAAGACACCTTAGCCAAGACACCTTAGCCAAGACACATTAGCCAAGACACATTAGCCGAGACACCATAGCCAAGACACCTTAGCCAAGACACCTTAGCCAAGACACATTAGCCAAGACACATTAGCCGAGACACATTAGCCAAGACACCTTAGCCAAGACACCTTAGCCAAGACACATTAGCCAAGACACCTTAGCCAAGACACATTAGCCAAGACACATTAGCCAAGACACATTAGCCAAGACACCTTAGCCAAGACACATTAGCCAAGACACCTTAGCCAAGACACATTAGCCAAGACACATAAGCCGAGACACCTTAGCCAAGACACCTTAGCCAAGACACCTTAGCCAAGGCACATTAGCCAAGACACCTTAGCCAAGACACCTTAGCTAAGACACATTAGCCAAGACACCTTAGCCAAGACACATTAGCCAAGACACATTAGCCAAGACACCTTAGCCAAGACACATTAGCCAAGACACATTAGCCAAGACACATTAGCCAAGACACATTAGCCAAGACACCTTAGCCAAGACACCTTAGCCAAGACACCTTAGCCAAGACACTTTAGCCAAGACACCTTAGCCAAGACACATTAGCCAAGACACATTAGCCAAGACACATTAGCCAAGACACCTTAGCCAAGACACCTTAGCCAAGACACATTAGCCAAGACACCTTAGCCAAGACACCTTAGCCAAGGCACATTAGCCAAGACACCTTAGCCAAGACACCTTAGCTAAGACACATTAGCCAAGACACATTAGCCAAGACACATTAGCCAAGACACATTAGCCAAGACACCTTAGCCAAGACACCTTAGCCAAGACACATTAGCCAAGACACATTAGCCAAGACACCTTAGCCAAGACACATTAGCCAAGACACATTAGCCGAGACACCTTAGCCAAGACACCTTAGCCAAGACACCCTAGCCAAGACACCTTAGCCAAGACACATTAGCCGAGACACATTAGCCAAGACACCTTAGCCAAGACACCTTAGCCAAGACACATTAGCCAAGACACCTTAGCCAAGACACATTAGCCAAGACACATTAGCCAAGACACCTTAGCCAGGACACATTAGCCAAGACACATTAGCCAAGACACATTAGCCAAGACACCTTAGCCAAGACACATTAGCCAAGACACATTAGCCAAGACACATTAGCCAAGACACCTTAGCCAAGACACATTAGCCAAGACACATTAGCCAAGACACCTTAGCCAAGACACATTAGCCAAGACACATTAGCCAAGACACCTTAGCCAAGACACATTAGCCAAGACACATTAGCCGAGACACCTTAGCCAAGACACCTTAGCCAAGACACATTAGCCAAGACACCTTAGCCAAGACACCTTAGCCAAGACACCTTAGCCAAGACACATTAGCCAAGACACCTTAGCCAAGACACATTAGCCAAGACACCTTAGCCAAGACACCTTAGCCAAGACACCTTAGCCAAGACACCTTAGCCAAGACACCTTAGCTAAGACACATTAGCCAAGACACCTTAGCCAAGACACATTAGCCAAGACACCTTAGCCAAGACACCTTAGCCAAGACACCTTAGCCAAGACACCTTAGCCAAGACACATTAGCCAAGACACATTGGCCAAGACACATTAGCCGAGACACCTTAGCCAAGACACCTTAGCCAAGACACCTTAGCCAAGACACATTAGCCAAGACACATTAGCCAAGACACCTTAGCCAAGACACATTAGCCAAGACACATTAGCCAAGACACATTAGCCAAGACACATTAGCCAAGACACATTAGCCAAGACACATTAGCCAAGACACATTAGCCAAGACACATTAGCCAAGACACCTTAGCCAAGACACATTAGCCAAGACACCTTAGCCAAGACACATTAGCCAAGACACCTTAGCCAAGACACATTAGCCAAGACACATTAGCCAAGACACATTAGCCAAGACACCTTAGCCAAGACACATTAGCCAAGACACATTAGCGAAGACACCTTAGCCAAGACACCTTAGCCAAGACACATTAGCCAAGACACATTAGCCGAGACACCTTAGCCAAGACACCTTAGCCAAGACACCTTAGCCAAGACACATTAGCCAAGACACATTAGCCAAGACACCTTAGCCGAGACACATTAGCCAAGACACCTTAGCCGAGACACCTTAGCCAAGACACCTTAGCCAAGACACCTTAGCCAAGACACCTTAGCCAAGACACATTAGCCAAGACACCTTAGCCAAGACACTTTAGCCAAGACACATTAGCCAAGACACATTAGCCAAGACACCTTAGCCAAGACACCTTAGCCAAGACACATTAGCCAAGACACCTTAGCCAAGACACCTTAGCCAAGACACATTAGCCAAGACACATTAGCCAAGACACATTAGCCAAGACACCTTAGCCAAGACACCTTAGCCAAGACACATTAGCCAAGACACATTAGCCGAGACACCATAGCCAAGACACCTTAGAAAAGACACCTTAGCCTAGACACATTAGCCAAGACACATTCGCCGAGACACATTAGCCAAGACACCTTAGCCAAGACACCTTAGCCAAGACACATTAGCCAAGACACCTTAGCCAAGACACATTAGCCAAGACACATTAGCCAAGACACATTAGCCAAGACACATTAGCCAAGACACCTTAGCCAAGACACATTAGCCAAGACACCTTAGCCAAGACACATTAGCCAAGACACATAAGCCGAGACACCTTAGCCAAGACACCTTAGCCAAGACACATTAGCCAAGACACCTTAGCCAAGACACATTAGCCAAGACACCTTAGCCAAGACACTTTAGCCAAGACACATTAGCCAAGACACATTAGTCAAGACACATTAGCCAAGACACCTTAGCCAAGACACATTAGCCGAGACACATTAGCCAAGACACCTTAGCCAAGACACCTTAGCCAAGACACATTAGCCAAGACACCTTAGCCAAGACACATTAGCCAAGACACATTAGCCAAGACACCTTAGCCAGGACACATTAGCCAAGACACATTAGCCAAGACACATTAGCCAAGACACATTAGCCAAGACACCTTAGCCAAGACACATTAGCCAAGACACATTAGCCAAGACACATTAGCCAAGACACATTAGCCAAGACACATTAGCCAAGACACCTTAGCCAAGACACATTAGCCAAGACACCTTAGCCAAGACACATTAGCGAAGACACCTTAGCCAAGACACCTTAGCCAAGACACATTAGCCAAGACACATTAGCCGAGACACCTTAGCCAAGACACCTTAGCCAAGACACCTTAGCCAAGACACATTAGCCAAGACACATTAGCCAAGACACCTTAGCCGAGACACATTAGCCAAGACACATTAGCCAAGACACATTAGCCAAGACACCTTAGCCAAGACACCTTAGCCAAGACACCTTAGCCAAGACACATTAGCCAAGACACATTAGCCAAGACACCTTAGCCAAGACACCTTAGCCAAGACACCTTAGCCAAGACACATTAGCCAAGACACCTTAGCCAAGACACATTAGCCAAGACACCTTAGCCAAGACACATTAGCCAAGACACATTAGCCAAGACACATTAGATAAGACACCTTAGCCAAGACACATTAGCCAAGACACATTAGCCAAGACACATTAGCCAAGACACATTAGCCAAGACACCTTAGCCAAGACACCTTAGCCAAGACACCTTAGCCAAGACACCTTAGCCAAGACACCTTAGCCAAGACACATTAGCCAAGACACATTAGCCAAGACACCTTAGCCAAGACACCTTAGCCAAGACACATTAGCCAAGACACCTTAGCCAAGACACCTTAGCCAAGACACCTTAGCCAAGACACCTTAGCCAAGACACATTAGCCAAGACACCTTAGCCAAGACACCTTAGCTAAGACACATTAGCCAAGACACCTTAGCCAAGACACATTAGCCAAGACACATTAGCCAAGACACCTTAGCCAAGACACATTAGCCAAGACACATTAGCCAAGACACCTTAGCCAAGACACCTTAGCCAAGACACCTTAGCCAAGACACATTAGCCGAGACACCTTAGCCAAGACACCTTAGCCGAGACACATTAGCCAAGACACATTAGCCAAGACACCTTAGCCAAGACACCTTAGCCAAGACACCTTAGCCAAGACACATTAGCCAAGACACATTAGCCAAGACACCTTAGCCAAGACACCTTAGCCAAGACACCTTAGCCAAGACACCTTAGCCAAGACACCTTAGCCAAGACACCTTAGCCAAGACACATTAGCCAAGACACCTTAGCCAAGACACATTAGCCAAGACACATTAGCCAAGACACCTTAGCCAAGACACATTAGCCAAGACACATTAGCCAAGACACATTAGCCAAGACACCTTAGCCAAGACACATTAGCCAAGACACATTAGCCAAGACACCTTAGCCAAGACACATTAGCCAAGACACATTAGCCAAGACACCTTAGCCAAGACACATTAGCCAAGACACATTAGCCAAGACACCTTAGCCAAGACACCTTAGCCAAGACACATTAGCCAAGACACCTTAGCTAAGACACCTTAGCCAAGACACCTTAGCCAAGACACCTTAGCTAAGACACATTAGCCAAGACACCTTAGCCAAGACACATTAGCCAAGACACATTAGCCGAGACACCTTAGCCAAGACACCTTAGCCAAGACACATTAGCCAAGACACATTAGCCGAGACACATTAGCCGAGACACCTTAGCCAAGACACCTTAGCCAAGACACCTTAGCCAAGACACCTTAGCCAAGACACCTTAGCCAAGACACATTAGCCAAGACACCTTAGCCAAGACACCTTAGCCAAGACACATTAGAAGAGACACCTTAGCCAAGACACCTTAGCCAAGACACCTTAGCCAAGACACCTTAGCCAAGACACATTAGCCAAGACACATTAGCCGAGACACCTTAGCCGAGACACATTAGCCAAGACACATTAGCCAAGACACATTAGCCAAGACACCTTAGCCAAGACACCTTAGCCAAGACACCTTAGCCAAGACACATTAGCCAAGACACATTAGCCAAGACACCTTAGCCAAGACACATTAGCCAAGACACATTAGCCAAGACACATTAGCCAAGACACCTTAGCCAAGACACATTAGCCAAGACACATTAGCCAAGACACATTAGCCAAGACACATTAGCCGAGACACCTTAGCTAAGACACCTTAGCCAAGACACATTAGCCAAGACACATTAGCCAAGACACCTTAGCCAAGACACATTAGCCAAGACACATTAGCCGAGACACCTTAGCCAAGACACCTTAGCCAAGACACATTAGCCAAGACACCTTAGCCAAGACAACTTAGCTAAGACACATTAGCCAAGACACATTAGCCGAGACACCTTAGCCAAGACACCTTAGCCAAGACACATTAGCCAAGACACCTTAGCCAAGACAACTTAGCTAAGACACATTAGCCAAGACACATTAGCCAAGACACCTTAGCCAAGACACATTAGCCAAGACACATTAGCCAAGACACCTTAGCCAAGACACATTAGCCAAGACACCTTAGCCAAGACACCTTAGCCAAGACACCTTAGCCAAGACACTTTAGCCAAGACACATTAGCCAAGACACCTTAGCCAAGACACATTAGCCAAGACACCTTAGCCAAGACACATTAGCCAAGACACATTAGCCAAGACACATTAGCCAAGACACCTTAGCCAAGACACCTTAGCCAAGACACATTAGCCAAGACACATTAGCCAAGACACCTTAGCCAAGACACCTTAGCCAAGACACCTTAGCCAAGACACCTTAGCCAAGACACATTAGCCGAGACACATTAGCCAAGACACCTTAGCCAAGACACCTTAGCCAAGACACATTAGCCGAGACACCTTAGCCAAGACACCTTAGCCGAGACACATTAGCCAAGACACATTAGCCAAGACACATTAGCCAAGACACCTTAGCCAAGACACCTTAGCCAAGACACCTTAGCCAAGACACATTACCCAAGACACATTAGCCAAGACACCTTAGCCAAGACACATTAGCCAAGACACCTTAGCCAAGACACATTAGCGAAGACACCTTAGCCAAGACACCTTAGCCAAGACACATTAGCCAAGACACCTTAGCCAAGACACATAAGCCGAGACACCTTAGCCAAGACACCTTAGCCAAGACACCTTAGCCAAGACACATTAGCCAAGACACCTTAGCCAAGACACATTAGCCAAGACACATTAGCCAAGACACATTAGCCAAGACACCTTAGCCAAGACACATTAGCCAAGACACCTTAGCCAAGACACATTAGCCAAGACACCTTAGCCGAGACACCTTAGCCAAGACACCTTAGCCAAGACACCTTAGCCAAGACACATAAGCCAAGACACATTAGCCAAGACACCTTAGCCGAGACACATTAGCCAAGACACATTAGCCAAGACACATTAGCCAAGACACCTTAGCCAAGACACCTTAGCCAAGACACATTAGCCAAGACACCTTAGCCAAGACACATTAGCGAAGACACCTTAGCCAAGACACCTTAGCCAAGACACATTAGCCAAGACACATTAGCCAAGACACATTAGCCGAGACACATTAGCCAAGACACCTTAGCCAAGACACCTTAGCCAAGACACATTAGCCAAGACACCTTAGCCAAGACACATTAGCCAAGACACCTTAGCCAAGACACATTAGCCAAGACACATTAGCCAAGACACAGTAGCCAAGACACATTAGCCAAGACACATTAGCCAAGACACCTTAGCCAAGACACATTAGCCAAGACACCTTAGCCAAGACACATTAGCGAAGACACCTTAGCCAAGACACCTTAGCCAAGACACATTAGCCAAGACACATTAGCCAAGACACATTAGCCGAGACACATTAGCCAAGACACATAAGCCAAGACACCTTAGCCAAGACACCTTAGCCAAGACACATTAGCCAAGACACATTAGCCAAGACACCTTAGCCAAGACACATTAGCCAAGACACATTAGCCAAGACACCTTAGCCAAGACACATTAGCCAAGACACATTAGCCAAGACACATTAGCCAAGACACATTAGCCAAGACACATTAGCCAAGACACCTTAGCCAAGACACCTTAGCCAAGACACATTAGCCAAGACACATTAGCCAAGACACCTTAGCCAAGACACATTAGCCAAGACACATTAGCCAAGACACAGTAGCCAAGACACATTAGCCAAGACACATTAGCCAAGACACCTTAGCCAAGACACATTAGCCAAGACACCTTAGCCAAGACACATTAGCCAAGACACCTTAGCCAAGACACCTTAGCCAAGACACTTTAGCCAAGACACATTAGCCAAGACACATTAGCCGAGACACATTAGCCAAGACACCTTAGCCAAGACACCTTAGCCAAGACACATTAGCCAAGACACATTAGCCAAGACACCTTAGCCGAGACACATTAGCCAAGAAACCTTAGCCAAGACACATTAGCCAAGACACCTTAGCCAAGACACATTAGCCAAGACACCTTAGCCAAGACACTTTAGCCAAGACACATTAGCCAAGACACCTTAGCCAAGACACCTTAGCCAAGACACCTTAGCCAAGACACCTTAGCCAAGACACCTTAGCCAAGACACCTTAGCCAAGACACCTTAGCCAAGACACATTAGACAAGACACATTAGCCAAGACACATTATCCAAGACACATTAGCCAAGACACATTAGCCAAGACACCTTAGCCAAGACACCTTAGCCAAGACACCTTAGCCAAGACACATTAGCCAAGACACCTTAGCCAAGACACATTAGCGAGGACACCTTAGCCAAGACACCTTAGTAAAGACATATTAGCCAAGACACATTAGCCAAGACACATTAGCCAAGACACATTAGCCAAGACACATTAGCGAAGACAACTTAGCCAAGACACATTAGCGAAGACACATTAGCCAAGACACCTTAGCCAAGACACATTAGCCGAGACACATTAGCCAAGACACCTTAGCCGAGACACCTTAGCCAAGACACCTTAGCCAAGACACAGTAGCCAAGACACATTAGCCAAGACACATTAGCCGAGACACATTAGCCAAGACACCTTAGCCAAGACACCTTAGCCAAGACACCTTAGCCAAGACACATTAGCCGAGACACATTAGCCAAGACACCTTAGCCAAGACACCTTAGCCAAGACACATTAGCCAAGACACCTTAGCCAAGACACCTTAGCCAAGACACATTAGCCAAGACACATTAGCCAAGACACCTTAGCCAAGACACCTTAGCCAAGACACCTTAGCCAAGACACCTTAGCCAAGACACCTTAGCCAAGACACCTTAGCCAAGACACATTAGCCAAGACACCTTAGCCAAGACACATTAGCCAAGACACATTAGCCAAGACACCTTAGCCAAGACACATTAGCCAAGACACATTAGCCGAGACACCTTAGCCAAGACACATTAGCCAAGACACCTTAGCCAAGACACATTAGCCAAGACACATTAGCCAAGACACCTTAGCCAAGACACCATAAACAAGACACCTTAGCCAAGACACCTTAGCCAAGACACCTTAGCCAAGACACATTAGCCAAGACACCTTAGCCAAGACACATTAGCCAAGACACCTTAGCCAAGACACCTTAGCCAAGACACATTAGCCAAGACACCTTAGCCAAGACACATTAGCCAAGACACATTAGCCAAGACACCTTAGCCAAGACACATTAGCCAAGACACATTAGCCAAGACACATTAGCCAAGACACCTTAGCCAAGACACATTAGCCAAGACACCTTAGCCAAGACACATTAGCCAAGACACCTTAGCCAAGACACATTAGCGAAGACACCTTAGCCAAGACACCATAGCCAAGACACCTTAGCCAAGACACCTTAGCCAAGACACCTTAGCCAAGACACATTAGCCAAGACACCTTAGCCAAGACACATTAGCCAAGACACATTAGCCAAGACACATTAGCCAAGACACATAAGCCAAGACACCTTAGCCAAGACACATTAGCCAAGACACATTAGCCGAGACACCTTAGCCAAGACACATTAGCCAAGACACCTTAGCCAAGACACATTAGCCAAGACACATTAGCCAAGACACATTAGCCAAGACACCTTAGCCAAGACACATTAGCCAAGACACCTTAGCCAAGACACTTTAGCCAAGACACATTAGCCAAGACACCTTAGCCAAGACACATTAGCCAAGACACATTAGCCAAGACACCTTAGCCAAAACACATTAGCCAAGACACATTAGCCAAGACACATTAGCCGAGACACCTTAGCCAAGACACCTTAGCCAAGACACCTTAGCCAAGACACATTAGCCAAGACACATTAGCCAAGACACATTAGCCAAGACACCTTAGCCGAGACACCTTAGCCAAGACACATTAGCCAAGACACCTTAGCCAAGACACATTAGCCAAGACACATTAGCCAAGACACATTAGCCGAGACACCTTAGCCAAGACACCTTAGCCAAGACACATTAGCCAAGACACATTAGCCAAGACACCTTAGCCAAGACACATTAGCCAAGACACATTAGCCAAGACACATTAGCCAAGACACATTAGCCAAGACACATTAGCGAAGACACATTAGCCAAGACACATTAGCCAAGACACCTTAGCCAAGACACATTAGCCAAGACACCTTAGCCAAGACACATTAGCCAAGACACATTAGCCAAGACACATTAGCCAAGACACCTTAGCCAAGACACCTTAGCCAAAACACATTAGCCAAGACACATTAGCCAAGACACATTAGCCGAGACACCTTAGCCAAGACACCTTAGCCAAGACACCTTAGCCAAGACACATTAGCCAAGACACATTAGCCAAGACACCTTAGCCGAGACACCTTAGCCAAGACACATTAGCCAAGACACCTTAGCCAAGACACATTAGCCAAGACACATTAGCCAAGACACATTAGCCAAGACACCTTAGCCAAGACACATTAGCCAAGACACCTTAGCCAAGACACATTAGCCAAGACACCTTAGCCAAGACACATTAGCCAAGACACATTAGCCAAGACACATTAGCCAAGACACCTTAGCCAAGACACCTTAGCCAAGACACATTAGCCAAGACACATTAGCCAAGACACATAAGCCAAGACACATTAGCCAAGACACATAAGCCAAGACACCTTAGCCAAGACACATTAGCCAAGACACCTTAGCCAAGACACATTAGCCAAGACACCTTAGCCAAGACACCTTAGCCAAGACACATTAGCCAAGACACATTAGCCAAGACACATTAGCCGAGACACATTAGCCAAGACACATTAGCCGAGACACCTTAGCCAAGACACCTTAGCCAAGACACCTTAGCCAAGACACATTAGCCAAGACACATTAGCCAAGACACCTTAGCCGAGACACATTAGCCAAGACACCTTAGCCAAGACACCTTAGCCAAGACACCTTAGCCAAGACACCTTAGCCAAGACACATTAGCCAAGACACCTTAGCCAAGACACATTAGCCAAGACACATTAGCCAAGACACATTAGCCAAGACACCTTAGCCAAGACACCTTAGCCTAGACACATTAGCCAAGACACATTAGCGAAGACACCTTAGCCAAGACACCTTAGCCAAGACACATTAGCCAAGACACATTAGCCAAGACACCTTAGCCAAGACACCTTAGCCAAGACACATTAGCCAAGACACCTTAGCCAAGACACCTTAGCCAAGACACCTTAGCCAAGACACATTAGCCAAGACACATTAGCCAAGACACCTTAGCCAAGACACCTTTGCCAAGACACATTAGCCAAGACACATTAGCAAAGACACCTTAGCCAAGACACCTTAGCCAAGACACATTAGCCAAGACACCTTAGCGAAGACACCTTAGCCAAGACACATTAGCCAAGACACATTCGCCAAGACACATTAGCCAAGACACCTTAGCCAAGACACATTAGCCAAGACACATTAGCCAAGACACATTAGCCAAGACACATTAGCCAAGACACCTTAGCCAAGACACATTAGCCAAGACACCTTAGCCAAGACACATTAGCGAAGACACCTTAGCCAAGACACCTTAGCCAAGACACATTAGCCAAGACACATTAGCCAAGACACATTAGCCGAGACACCTTAGCCAAGACACCTTAGCCAAGACACCTTAGCCAAGACACATTAGCCAAGACACATTAGCCAAGACACCTTAGCCGAGACACATTAGCCAAGACACATTAGCCAAGACACATTAGCCAAGACACCTTAGCCAAGACACCTTAGCCAAGACACCTTAGCCAAGACACATTAGCCAAGACACCTTAGCCAAGACACCTTAGCCAAGACACATTAGCCAAGACACCTTAGCCAAGACACCTTAGCCAAGACACATTAGCCAAGACACCTTAGCCAAGACACATTAGCCAAGACACCTTAGCCAAGACACCTTAGCCAAGACACCTTAGCCAAGACACATTAGCCAAGACACATTAGCCAAGACACATTAGCCAAGACACCTTATTAAAGACACATTAGCCAAGACACCTTAGCCAAGACACCTTAGCCAAGACACCTTAGCCAAGACACATTAGCCAAGACACATTAGCCAAGACACATTAGCCAAGACACATTAGCCAAGACACATTAGCCAAGACACCTTAGCCAAGACACATTATCCAAGACACCTTAGCCAAGACACATTAGCCAAGACACCTTAGCCAAGACACCTTAGCCAAGACACCTTAGCCAAGACACTTTAGCCAAGACACATTAGCCAAGACACCTTAGCCAAGACACCTTAGCCAAGACACCTTAGCCAAGACACATTAGCCAAGACACATTAGCCAAGACACATTAGCCAAGACACATTAGCCAAGACACATTAGCCAAGACACCTTAGCCATGACACATTAGCGAAGACACCTTAGCCAAGACACCTTAGCCAAGACACATTAGCCAAGACACCTTAGCCAAGACACATTAGCCGAGACACATTAGCCAAGACACATTAGCCGAGACACCTTAGCCAAGACACCTTAGCCAAGACACCTTAGCCAAGACACATTAGCCAAGACACATTAGCCAAGACACCTTAGCCGAGACACATTAGCCAAGACACATTAGCCAAGACACATTAGCCAAGACACCTTAGCCACGACACCTTAGCCAAGACAGCTTAGCTAAGACACATTAGCCAAGACACCTTAGCCAAGACACATTAGCCAAGACACATTAGCCAAGACACATTAGCCAAGACACATTAGCCAAGACACATTAGCCAAGACACCTTAGCCAAGACACCTTAGCCAAGACACCTTAGCCAAGACACATTAGCGAAGACACCTTAGCCAAGACACCTTAGCCAAGACACATTAGCCAAGACACATTAGCCAAGACACATTAGCCAAGACACCTTAGCCAAGACACATTAGCCAAGACACCTTAGCCAAGACACCTTAGCCTAGACACATTAGCCAAGACACCTTAGCCAAGACACCTTAGCCAAGACACCTTAGCCAAGACACATTAGCCGTGACACATTAGCCAAGACACCTTAGCCAAGACACATTAGCCAAGACACATTAGCCAAGACACCTTAGCCAAGACACATTAGCCAAGACACCTTAGCCAAGACACATTAGCCAAGACACATTAGCCAAGACACATTAGCCAAGACACCTTAGCCAAGACACATTAGCCAAGACACATTAGCCAAGACACATTAGCCAAGACACATTAGCCAAGACACATTAGCCAAGACACCTTAGACAAGACACCTTAGCCAAGACACATTAGCCAAGACACATTAGCCAAGACACATTAGCCAAGGCACATTAGCCAAGACACATAAGCCAAGACACCTTAGCCAAGACACATTAGCCAAGACACCTTAGCCAAGACACATTAGCGAAGACACCTTAGCCAAGACACCTTAGCCAAGACACATTAGCCAAGACACATTAGCCAAGACACATTAGCCGAGACACATTAGCCAAGACACATTAGCCGAGACACCTTAGCCAAGACACCTTAGCCAAGACACATTAGCCAAGACACATTAGCCAAGACACCTTAGCCGAGACACATTAGCCAAGACACCTTAGCCAAGACACCTTAGCCAAGACACCTTAGCCAAGACACATTAGCCAAGACACCTTAGCCAAGACACATTAGCCAAGACACATTAGCCAAGACACATTAGCCAAGACACATTAGCCAAGACACATTAGCCAAGACACATTAGCCAAGACACCTTAGCCAAGACACCTTAGCCAAGACACATTAGCCAAGACACATTAGCCAAGACACATTAGCCAAGACACATTAGCCAAGACACATAAGCCAAGACACCTTAGCCAAGACACATTAGCCAAGACACCTTAGCCAAGACACATTAGCGAAGACACCTTAGCCAAGACACCTTAGCCAAGACACATTAGCTAAGACACATAAGCCAAGACACCTTAGCCAAGACACATTAGCCAAGACACATTAGCCGAGACACCTTAGCCAAGACACCTTAGCCAAGACACCTTAGCCAAGACACATTAGCCAAGACACATTAGCCAAGACACATTAGCCGAGACACATTAGCCAAGACACATTAGCCAAGACACATTAGCCAAGACACCTTAGCCAAGATACCTTAGCCAAGACACCTTAGCCAAGACACATTAGCCGAGACACATTAGCCAAAACACATTAGCCAAAACACATTAGCCAAGACACATTAGCCAAGACACCTTAGCCAAGACACCATAGCCAAGACACATTAGCCAAGACACCTTAGCCAAGACACCTTAGCCAAGACACATTAGCCAAGACACATTAGCAAAGACACATTAGCCAAGACACCTTAGCCAAGACACATTAGCGAAGACACCTTAGCGAAGACACCTTAGCCAAGACACATTAGCCAAGACACATTAGCCAAGACACATTAGCCAAGACACCTTAGCCGAGACACATTAGCCAAGACACATTAGCCAAGACACATTAGCCAAGACACCTTAGCCAAGACACCTTAGCCAAGACACCTTAGCTAAGACACATTATCCAAGACACCTTAGCCAAGACACATTAGCCAAGACACATTAGCCAAGACACATTAGCCGAGACACCTTAGCCAAGACACCTTAGCCAAGACACCTTAGCCAAGACACCTTAGCCAAGACACCTTAGCCAAGACACATTAGCCGAGACACATTAGCCAAGACACCTTAGCCAAGACACCTTAGCCAAGACACCTTAGCCAAGACACCTTAGCCAAGACACATTAGCCAAGACACATTAGCCAAGACACCTTAGCTAAGACACATTAGCCAAGACACATTAGCCGAGACATATTAGCCAAGACACCATAGCCAAGACACATTAGCCAAGACACATTAGCCAAGACACCTTAGCCAAGACACATTAGCCAAGACACCTTAGCCAAGACACATTAGCCAAGACACATTAGCCAAGACACATTAGCCAAGACACCTTAGCCAAGACACATTAGCCAAGACACATTAGTCAAGACACATTAGCCAAGACACATTAGCCAAGACACCTTAGCCAAGACACCTTAGCCAAGACACATTAGCCAAGACACATTAGCCAAGACACATTAGCCAAGACACATTAGCCAAGACACATAAGCCAAGACACCTTAGCCAAGACACATTAGCCAAGACACCTTAGCCAAGACACATTAGCGAAGACACCTTAGCCAAGACACCTTAGCCAAGACACATTAGCCAAGACACATTAGCCAAGACACATTAGCCGAGACACATTAGCCAAGACACATTAGCCGAGACACCTTAGCCAAGACACCTTAGCCAAGACACCTTAGCCAAGACACATTAGCCAAGACACATTAGCCAAGACACCTTAGCCGAGACACATTAGCCAAGACACATTAGCCAAGACACCTTAGCCAAGACACCTTAGCCAAGACACCTTAGCCAAGACACATTAGCCAAGACACCTTAGCCAAGACACATTAGCCAAGACACATTAGCCAAGACACATTAGCCGAGACACATTAGCCAAAACACATTAGCCAAAACACATTAGCCAAGACACCTTAGCCAAGACACATTAGCCAAGACACCTTAGCCAAGACACCTTAGCCAAGACACATTAGCCAAGACACCTTAGCCAAGACACCTTAGCCAAGACACCTTAGCCAAGACACATTAGCGAAGACACCTTAGCCAAGACACCTTAGCCAAGACACATTAGCCAAGACACATTAGCCAAGACACATTAGCCAAGACACATTAGCCAAGACACATTAGCCAAGACACCTTAGCCAAGACACCTTAGCCAAGACACATTAGCCAAGACACATTAGCAAAGACACCTTAGCCAAGACACTTTAGCCAAGACACATTAGCGAAGACACCTTAGCGAAGACACCTTAGCCAAGACACATTAGCCAAGACACATTAGCCAAGACACCTTAGCCAAGACACCTTAGCCAAGACACCTTAGCCAAGACACATTAGCCAAGACACCTTAGCCAAGACACATTAGCCAAGACACATTAGCCAAGACACATTAGCCGAGACACATTAGCCAAAACACATTAGCCAAAACACATTAGCCAAGACACCTTAGCCAAGACACATTAGCCAAGACACCCTAGCCAAGACACCTTAGCCAAGACACATTAGCCAAGACACATTAGCCAAGACACATTAGCCAAGACACCTTAGCCAAGACACATTAGCCAAGACACCTTAGCCAAGACACATTAGCCAAGACACATTAGCCAAGACACATTAGCCAAGACACATTAGCCAAGACACATTAGCCAAGACACCTTATCCAAGACACATTAGCCAAGACACATTAGCCAAGACACATTAGCCAAGACACCTTAGCCAAGACACCTTAGCCAAGACACATTAGCCAAGACACATTAGCAAAGACACCTTAGCCAAGACACCTTAGCCAAGACACATTAGCGAAGACACCTTAGCGAAGACACCTTAGCCAAGACACATTAGCCAAGACACATTCGCCAAGACACATTAGCCAAGACACCTTAGCCAAGACACATTAGCCAAGACACATTAGCCAAGACACATTAGCCAAGACACATTAGCCAAGACACCTTAGCCAAGACACATTAGCCAAGACACCTTAGCCAAGACACATTAGCGAAGACACCTTAGCCAAGACACCTTAGCCAAGACACATTAGCAAAGACACATTAGCCAAGACACATTAGCCGAGACACCTTAGCCAAGACACCTTAGCCAAGACACCTTAGCCAAGACACATTAGCCAAGACACATTAGCCAAGACACCTTAGCCGAGACACATTAGCCAAGACACATTAGCCAAGACACATTAGTCAAGACACCTTAGCCAAGACACCTTAGCCAAGACACCTTAGCCAAGACACATTAGCCAAGACACCTTAGCCAAGACACCTTAGCCAAGACACATTAGCCAAGACACCTTAGCCAAGACACCTTAGCCAAGACACATTAGCCAAGACACCTTAGCCAAGACACATTAGCCAAGACACCTTAGCCAAGACACCTTAGCCAAGACACCTTAGCCATGACACCTTAGCCAAGACACCTTAGCCAAGACACATTAGCCAAGACACCTTATTAAAGACACATTAGCCAAGACACATTAGCCAAGACACCTTAGCCAAGACACCTTAGCCAAGACACATTAGCCAAGACACCTTAGCCAAGACACATTAGCCAAGACACATTAGCCAAGACACATTAGCCAAGACACCTTAGCCAAGACACATTATCCAAGACACCTTAGCCAAGACACATTAGCCAAGACACCTTAGCCAAGACACCTTAGCCAAGACACCTTAGCCAAGACACTTTAGCCAAGACACATTAGCCAAGACACCTTAGCCAAGACACCTTAGCCAAGACACCTTAGCCAAGACACATTAGCCAAGACACATTAGCCAAGACACATTAGCCAAGACACATTAGCCAAGACACATTAGCCAAGACACCTTAGCCATGACACATTAGCGAAGACACCTTAGCCAAGACACCTTAGCCAAGACACATTAGCCAAGACACCTTAGCCAAGACACATTAGCCGAGACACATTAGCCAAGACACATTAGCCGAGACACCTTAGCCAAGACACCTTAGCCAAGACACCTTAGCCAAGACACATTAGCCAAGACACATTAGCCAAGACACCTTAGCCGAGACACATTAGCCAAGACACATTAGCCAAGACACCTTAGCCAAGACACCTTAGCCAAGACACCTTAGCCAAGACACCTTAGCTAAGACACATTAGCCAAGACACCTTAGCCAAGACACATTAGCCAAGACACATTAGCCAAGACACATTAGCCAAGACACATTAGCCAAGACACATTAGCCAAGACACCTTAGCCAAGACACATTAGCCAAGACACATTAGCCAAGACACATTAGCGAAGACACCTTAGCCAAGACACCTTAGCCAAGACACATTAGCCAAGACACATTAGCCAAGACACATTAGCCAAGACACCTTAGCCAAGACACATTAGCCAAGACACCTTAGCCAAGACACCTTAGCCAAGACACATTAGCCAAGACACCTTAGCCAAGACACCTTAGCCAAGACACCTTAGCCAAGACACATTAGCCGAGACACCTTAGCCAAGACACCTTAGCCAAGACACCTTAGCCAAGACACATTAGCCAAGACACATTAGCCAAGACACCTTAGCCGAGACACATTAGCCAAGACACATTAGCCAAGACACATTAGCCAAGACACATTAGCCAAGACACATTAGCCAAGACACCTTAGCCAAGACACATTAGCCAAGACACCTTAGCCAAGACACATTAGCCAAGACACATTAGCCAAGACACATTAGCCAAGACACCTTAGCCTAGACACATTAGCCAAGACACCTTAGCCAAGACACCTTAGCCAAGACACCTTAGCCAAGACACATTAGCCAAGACACATTAGCCAAGACACATTAGCCAAGACACCTTAGCCAAGACACATTAGCCAAGACACATTAGCCAAGACACATTAGCCAAGACACATTAGCCAAGACACATTAGCCAAGACACCTTAGCCAAGACACATTAGCCAAGACACCTTAGCCAAGACACATTAGCGAAGACACCTTAGCCAAGACACCTTAGCCAAGACACATTAGCCAAGACACATTAGCCAAGACACATTAGCCGAGACACCTTAGCCAAGACACCTTAGCCAAGACACCTTAGCCAAGACACATTAGCCAAGACACCTTAGCCGAGACACATTAGCCAAGACACATTAGCCAAGACACCTTAGCCAAGACACCTTAGCCAAGACACATTAGCCAAGACACCTTAGCCAAGACACCTTAGCCAAGACACATTAGCCAAGACACATTAGCCAAGACACCTTAGCCAAGACACATTAGCCAAGACACCTTAGCCAAGACACCTTAGCCAAGACACCTTAGCCAAGACACATTAGCCAAGACACATTAGCCAAGACACATTAGCCAAGACACATTAGCCAAGACACCTTAGCCAAGACACCTTAGCCAAGACACCTTAGCCAAGACACCTTAGCCAAGACACTTTAGCCAAGACACATTAGCCAAGACACATTAGCCAAGACACCTTAGCCAAGACACATTAGCCAAGACACCTTAGCCAAGACTCCTTAGCCAAGACACCTTAGCCAAGACACCTTAGCCAAGACACATTAGCCAAGACACCTTAGCCAAGACACATTAGCCAAGACACATTAGCCAAGACACATTAGCCAAGACACATTAGCCAAGACACATTAGCCAAGAAACCTTAGCCAAGACACCTTTGCCAAGACACATTAGCCAAGACACCTTAGCCAAGACACATTAGCCAAGACACCTTAGCCAAGACACATTAGCCAAGACACATTAGCCAAGACACATTAGTCGAGACACCTTAGCCAAGACACCTTAGCCAAGACACCTTAGCCAAGACACATTAGCCAAGACACATTAGCCAAGACACCTTAGCCAAGACACATTAGCCAAGACACCTTAGCCAAGACACATTAGCCAAGACACCTTAGCCAAGACACCTTAGCCAAGACACCTTAGCCAAGACACTTTAGCCAAGACACATTAGCCAAGACACCTTAGCCAAGACACCTTAGCCAAGACACCTTAGCCAAGACACCTTAGCCAAGACACCTTAGCCAAGACACATTAGCCAAGACACCTTAGCCAAGACACATTAGCCAAGACACATTAGCCAAGACACATTAGCCAAGACACATTAGCCAAGACACATTAGCCAAGACACCTTAGCCAAGACACATTAGCCAAGACACCTTAGCCAAGACACATTAGCCAAGACACCTTAGCCAAGACACATTAGCGAAGACACCTTAGCCAAGACACCTTAGCCAAGACACCTTAGCCAAGACACATTAGCCAAGACACCTTAGCCAAGACACCTTAGCCAAGACACCTTAGCCAAGACACCTTAGCCAAGACACATTAGCCAAGACACTTTAGCCAAGACACCTTAGCCAAGACACATTAGCCAAGACACCTTAGCCAAGACACCTTAGCCAAGACACCTTAGCCAAGACACCTTAGCCAAGACACATTAGCCAAGACACCTTAGCCAAGACACCTTAGCCAAGACACCTTAGCCAAGACACATTAGCCAAGACACATTAGCCAAGACACATTAGCCAAGACACCTTAGCCAAGACACATTAGCCAAGACACATTAGCCAAGACACCTTAGCCAAGACACCTTAGCCAAGACACATTAGCCAAGACACCTTAGCCAAGACACATTAGCCAAGACACATTAGCCAAGACACATTTTCCAAGACACCTTAGCCAAGACACATTAGCCAAGACACCTTAGCCAAGACACATTAGCCAAGACACCTTAGCCAAGACACATTAGCCAAGACACATTAGCCAAGACACCTTAGCCAAGACACCTTAGCCAAGACACCTTAGCCAAGACACATTAGCCAAGACACCTTAGCCAAGACACATTAGCCAAGACACATTAGCCAAGACACCTTAGCCAAGACACATTAGCCAAGACACCTTAGCCAAGACACCTTAGCCAAGACACATTAGCCAAGACACTTTAGCCAAGACACATTAGCCAAGACACATTAGCCAAGACACATTAGCCAAGACACATTAGCCAAGACACATTAGCCAAGACACCTTAGCCAAGACACATTAGCCAAGACACATTAGCCAAGACACATTAGCCAAGACACCTTAGCCAAGACACATTAGCCAAGACACCTTAGCCAAGACACCTTAGCCAAGACACCTTAGCCAAGACACTTTAGCCAAGACACATTAGCCAAGACACCTTAGCCAAGACACATTAGCCAAGACACATTAGCCAAGACACATTAGCCAAGACACATTAGCCGAGACACCTTAGCCAAGACACATTAGCCAAGACACCTTAGCCAAGACACATTAGCCAAGACACATTAGCCAAGACACATTAGCCAAGACACCTTAGCCAAGACACCTTAGCCAAGACACCTTAGCCAAGACACATTAGCCAAGACACCTTAGCCGAGACACCTTAGCCAAGACACATTAGCCAAGACACCTTAGCCAAGACACCTTAGCCAAGACACCTTAGCCAAGACACATTAGCCAAGACACATTAGCCAAGACACCTTAGCCAAGACACCTTAGCCAAGACACCTTAGCCAAGACACCTTAGCCAAGACACATTAGCCAAGACACCTTAGCCATGACACCTTAGCCAAGACACATTAGCCAAGACACCTTAGCCAAGACACCTTAGCCAAGACACATTAGCCAAGACACATTAGCCAAGACACCTTAGCCAAGACACCTTAGCCAAGACACCTTAGCCAAGACACATTAGCCAAGACACCTTAGCCAAGACACATTAGCCAAGACACATTAGCCAAGACACATTAGCCAAGACACATTAGCCAAGACACATTAGCCAAGACACATTAGCCAAGACACCTTAGCCAAGACACATTAGCCAAGACACATTAGCCAAGACACCTTAGCCAAGACACATTAGCCAAGACACATTAGCCAAGACACCTTAGCCAAGACACATTAGCCAAGACACATTAGCCAAGACACCTTAGCCAAGACACATTAGCCTAGACACCTTAGCCAAGACACCTTAGCCAAGACACCTTAGCCAATACACCTTAGCCAAGACACCTTAGCCAAGACACATTAGCCAAGACACCTTAGCCAAGACACATTAGCCAAGACACCTTAGCCAAGACACATTAGCGAAGACACCTTAGCCAAGACACCTTAGCCAAGACACCTTAGCCAAGACACCTTAGCCAAGACACCTTAGCCAAGACACCTTAGCCAAGACACCTTAGCCAAGACACCTTAGCCAAGACACATTAGCCAAGACACATTAGCCAAGACACCTTAGCCAAGACACATTAGCCAAGACACATTAGCCAAGGCACATTAGCCAAGACACATTAGCCAAGACACATTAGCCAAGACACCTTAGCCAAGACACATTAGCCAAGACACCTTAGCCAAGACACATTAGCCAAGACACATTAGCCAAGACACCTTAGCCAAGACACATTAGCCAAGACACATTAGCCAAGACACATTAGCCAAGACACATTAGCCAAGACACCTTAGCCAAGACACATTAGCCAAGACACCTTAGCCAAGACACATTAGCCAAGACACCTTAGCCAAGACACCTTAGCCAAGACACCTGAGCCAAGACACCTTAGCCAAGACACCTTAGCCAAGACACCTTAGCCAAGACACCTTAGCCAAGACACATTAGCCAATACACCTTAGCCAAGACACCTTAGCCAAGACACATTAGCCAAGACACCTTAGCCAAGACACATTAGCCAAGACACCTTAGCCAAGACACCTTAGCCAAGACACCTTAGCCAAGACACATTAGCCAAGACACCTTAGCCAAGACACATTAGCCAAGACACCTTAGCCAAGACACCTTAGCCAAGACACCTTAGCCAAGACACATTAGCCAAGACACATTAGCCAAGACACATTAGCCAAGACACCTTAGCCAAGACACATTTGCCAAGACACCTTAGCCAAGACATCTTAGCCAAGACACATTAGCCAAGACACCTTAGCCAAGACACCTTAGCCAAGACACCTTAGCCAAGACACCTTAGCCAAGACACATTAGCCAAGACACCTTAGCCAAGACACCTTAGCCAAGACACCTTAGCCAAGACACATTAGCCAAGACACATTAGCCAAGACACATTAGCCAAGACACCTTAGCCAAGACACATTTGCCAAGACACCTTAGCCAAGACACCTTAGCCAAGACACCTTAGCCAAGACACATTAGCCAATACACCTTAGCCAAGACACCTTAGCCAAGACACATTAGCCAAGACACCTTAGCCAAGACACATTAGCCAAGACACCTTAGCCAAGACACCTTAGCCAAGACACCTTAGCCAAGACACATTAGCCAAGACACCTTAGCCAAGACACATTAGCCAAGACACCTTAGCCAAGACACCTTAGCCAAGACACCTTAGCCAAGACACATTAGCCAAGACACATTAGCCAAGACACATTAGCCAAGACACCTTAGCCAAGACACATTTGCCAAGACACCTTAGCCAAGACACCTTAGCCAAGACACATTAGCCAAGACACCTTAGCCAAGACACCTTAGCCAAGACACCTTAGCCAAGACACCTTAGCCAAGACACCTTAGCCAAGACACATTAGCCAAGACACATTAGCCAAGACACATTAGCCAAGACACCTTAGCCAAGACACATTTGCCAAGACACCTTAGCCAAGACATCTTAGCCAAGACACATAAGTCAAGACAACTTAGCCAAGACACATTAGCCAAGACACCTTAGCCAAGACACATAAGCCAAGACACCTTAGCCAAGACACCTTAGCCAAGACACCTTAGCCAAGACACTTTAGCCAAGACACCTTAGCCAAGACACCTTAGCCAAGACACCTTAGCCAAGACACCTTAGCCAAGACACCTTAGCCAAGACACATTAGCCAAGACACATTAGCCGAGACACCTTAGCCAAGACACCTTAGCCAAGACACATTAGCCAAGACACATTAGCCAAGACACATTAGCCAAGACACCTTAGCCAAGACACATTTGCCAAGACACCTTAGCCAAGACATCTTAGCCAAGACACATAAGTCAAGACAACTTAGCCAAGACACATTAGCCAAGACACCTTAGCCAAGACACATTAGCCAAGACACATTAGCCAAGACACATTAGCCAAGACACATTAGCCAAGACACCTTAGCCAAGACACATTAGCCAAGACACCTTAGCCAAGACACATTAGCCAAGACACCTTAGCCAAGACACCTTAGCCAAGACACCTGAGCCAAGACACCTTAGCCAAGACACCTTAGCCAAGACACCTTAGCCAAGACACCTTAGCCAAGACACATTAGCCAATACACCTTAGCCAAGACACCTTAGCCAAGACACATTAGCCAAGACACCTTAGCCAAGACACATTAGCCAAGACACCTTAGCCAAGACACCTTAGCCAAGACACCTTAGCCAAGACACATTAGCCAAGACACCTTAGCCAAGACACATTAGCCAAGACACCTTAGCCAAGACACCTTAGCCAAGACACCTTAGCCAAGACACATTAGCCAAGACACATTAGCCAAGACACATTAGCCAAGACACCTTAGCCAAGACACATTTGCCAAGACACCTTAGCCAAGACATCTTAGCCAAGACACATTAGCCAAGACACCTTAGCCAAGACACCTTAGCCAAGACACCTTAGCCAAGACACCTTAGCCAAGACACATTAGCCAAGACACCTTAGCCAAGACACCTTAGCCAAGACACCTTAGCCAAGACACATTAGCCAAGACACATTAGCCAAGACACATTAGCCAAGACACCTTAGCCAAGACACATTTGCCAAGACACCTTAGCCAAGACACCTTAGCCAAGACACCTTAGCCAAGACACATTAGCCAATACACCTTAGCCAAGACACCTTAGCCAAGACACATTAGCCAAGACACCTTAGCCAAGACACATTAGCCAAGACACCTTAGCCAAGACACCTTAGCCAAGACACCTTAGCCAAGACACATTAGCCAAGACACCTTAGCCAAGACACATTAGCCAAGACACCTTAGCCAAGACACCTTAGCCAAGACACCTTAGCCAAGACACATTAGCCAAGACACATTAGCCAAGACACATTAGCCAAGACACCTTAGCCAAGACACATTTGCCAAGACACCTTAGCCAAGACACCTTAGCCAAGACACATTAGCCAAGACACCTTAGCCAAGACACCTTAGCCAAGACACCTTAGCCAAGACACCTTAGCCAAGACACCTTAGCCAAGACACATTAGCCAAGACACATTAGCCAAGACACATTAGCCAAGACACCTTAGCCAAGACACATTTGCCAAGACACCTTAGCCAAGACATCTTAGCCAAGACACATTAGTCAAGACAACTTAGCCAAGACACATTAGCCAAGACACCTTAGCCAAGACACATAAGCCAAGACACCTTAGCCAAGACACCTTAGCCAAGACACCTTAGCCAAGACACTTTAGCCAAGACACCTTAGCCAAGACACCTTAGCCAAGACACCTTAGCCAAGACACCTTAGCCAAGACACCTTAGCCAAGACACATTAGCCAAGACACATTAGCCGAGACACCTTAGCCAAGACACCTTAGCCAAGACACATTAGCCAAGACACATTAGCCAAGACACATTAGCCAAGACACCTTAGCCAAGACACATTAGCCAAGACACCTTAGCCAAGACACCTTAGCCAAGACACCTTAGCCAAGACACATTAGCCAAGACACATTAGCCAAGACACCTTAGCCAAGACACCTTAGCCAAGACACATTAGCCAAGACACATTAGCCGAGACACCATAGCCAAGACACCTTAGCCAAGACACCTTAGCCAAGACACCTTAGCCAAGACACATTAGCCAAGACACCTTAGCCAAGACACATTAGCCAAGACACATTAGCCAAGACACCTTAGCCAAGACACATTAGCCAAGACACATTAGCCGAGACACCTTAGCCAAGACACATTAGCCAAGACACCTTAGCCAAGACACATTAGCCAAGACACATTAGCCAAGACACCTTAGCCAAGACACATTAGCCAAGACACCTTAGCCAAGACACCTTAGCCAAGACACCTTAGCCAAGACACATTAGCCAAGACACATTAGCCAAGACACATTAGCCGAGACACCTTAGCCAAGACACCTTAGCCAAGACACCTTAGCCAAGACACATTAGCCGAGACACATTAGCCAAGACACCTTAGCCAAGACACCTTAGCCAAGACACATTAGCCAAGACACATTAGCCAAGACACCTTAGCCAAGACACCTTAGCCAAGACACCTTAGCCAAGACACCTTAGCCAAGACACATTAGCCAAGACACCTTAGCCAAGACACATTAGCCAAGACACATTAGCCAAGACACATTAGCCAAGACACATTAGCCAAGACACATTAGCCAAGACACATTAGCCAAGACACCTTAGCCAAGACACATTAGCCAAGACACATTAGCCAAGACACCTTAGCCAAGACACATTAGCCAAGACACATTAGCCAAGACACCTTAGCCAAGACACATTAGCCAAGACACATTAGCCAAGACACCTTAGCCAAGACACATTAGCCTAGACACCTTAGCCAAGACACCTTAGCCAAGACACCTTAGCCAATACACCTTAGCCAAGACACCTTAGCCAAGACACATTAGCCAAGACACCTTAGCCAAGACACATTAGCCAAGACACCTTAGCCAAGACACATTAGCGAAGACACCTTAGCCAAGACACCTTAGCCAAGACACCTTAGCCAAGACACCTTAGCCAAGACACCTTAGCCAAGACACCTTAGCCAAGACACCTTAGCCAAGACACCTTAGCCAAGACACATTAGCCAAGACACATTAGCCAAGACACCTTAGCCAAGACACATTAGCCAAGACACATTAGCCAAGGCACATTAGCCAAGACACATTAGCCAAGACACATTAGCCAAGACACCTTAGCCAAGACACATTAGCCAAGACACCTTAGCCAAGACACATTAGCCAAGACACATTAGCCAAGACACCTTAGCCAAGACACATTAGCCAAGACACATTAGCCAAGACACATTAGCCAAGACACATTAGCCAAGACACCTTAGCCAAGACACATTAGCCAAGACACCTTAGCCAAGACACATTAGCCAAGACACCTTAGCCAAGACACCTTAGCCAAGACACCTGAGCCAAGACACCTTAGCCAAGACACCTTAGCCAAGACACCTTAGCCAAGACACCTTAGCCAAGACACATTAGCCAATACACCTTAGCCAAGACACCTTAGCCAAGACACATTAGCCAAGACACCTTAGCCAAGACACATTAGCCAAGACACCTTAGCCAAGACACCTTAGCCAAGACACCTTAGCCAAGACACATTAGCCAAGACACCTTAGCCAAGACACATTAGCCAAGACACCTTAGCCAAGACACCTTAGCCAAGACACCTTAGCCAAGACACATTAGCCAAGACACCTTAGCCAAGACACCTTAGCCAAGACACATTAGCCAAGACACATTAGCCAAGACACATTAGCCAAGACACCTTAGCCAAGACACATTTGCCAAGACACCTTAGCCAAGACACCTTAGCCAAGACACCTTAGCCAAGACACCTTAGCCAAGACACCTTAGCCAAGACACATTAGCCAAGACACCTTAGCCAAGACACATTAGCCAAGACACATTAGCCAAGACACATTAGCCAAGACACATTAGCCAAGACACATTAGCCAAGACACATTAGCCAAGACACCTTAGCCAAGACACATTAGCCAAGACACATTAGCCAAGACACCTTAGCCAAGACACATTAGCCAAGACACATTAGCCAAGACACCTTAGCCAAGACACATTAGCCAAGACACATTAGCCAAGACACCTTAGCCAAGACACATTAGCCTAGACACCTTAGCCAAGACACCTTAGCCAAGACACCTTAGCCAATACACCTTAGCCAAGACACCTTAGCCAAGACACATTAGCCAAGACACCTTAGCCAAGACACATTAGCCAAGACACCTTAGCCAAGACACATTAGCGAAGACACCTTAGCCAAGACACCTTAGCCAAGACACCTTAGCCAAGACACCTTAGCCAAGACACCTTAGCCAAGACACCTTAGCCAAGACACCTTAGCCAAGACACCTTAGCCAAGACACATTAGCCAAGACACATTAGCCAAGACACCTTAGCCAAGACACATTAGCCAAGACACATTAGCCAAGGCACATTAGCCAAGACACATTAGCCAAGACACATTAGCCAAGACACCTTAGCCAAGACACATTAGCCAAGACACCTTAGCCAAGACACATTAGCCAAGACACATTAGCCAAGACACCTTAGCCAAGACACATTAGCCAAGACACATTAGCCAAGACACATTAGCCAAGACACATTAGCCAAGACACCTTAGCCAAGACACATTAGCCAAGACACCTTAGCCAAGACACATTAGCCAAGACACCTTAGCCAAGACACCTTAGCCAAGACACCTGAGCCAAGACACCTTAGCCAAGACACCTTAGCCAAGACACCTTAGCCAAGACACCTTAGCCAAGACACATTAGCCAATACACCTTAGCCAAGACACCTTAGCCAAGACACATTAGCCAAGACACCTTAGCCAAGACACATTAGCCAAGACACCTTAGCCAAGACACCTTAGCCAAGACACCTTAGCCAAGACACATTAGCCAAGACACCTTAGCCAAGACACATTAGCCAAGACACCTTAGCCAAGACACCTTAGCCAAGACACCTTAGCCAAGACACATTAGCCAAGACACATTAGCCAAGACACATTAGCCAAGACACCTTAGCCAAGACACATTTGCCAAGACACCTTAGCCAAGACATCTTAGCCAAGACACATTAGCCAAGACACCTTAGCCAAGACACCTTAGCCAAGACACCTTAGCCAAGACACCTTAGCCAAGACACATTAGCCAAGACACCTTAGCCAAGACACATTTGCCAAGACACCTTAGCCAAGACATCTTAGCCAAGACACATAAGTCAAGACAACTTAGCCAAGACACATTAGCCAAGACACCTTAGCCAAGACACATAAGCCAAGACACCTTAGCCAAGACACCTTAGCCAAGACACCTTAGCCAAGACACTTTAGCCAAGACACCTTAGCCAAGACACCTTAGCCAAGACACCTTAGCCAAGACACCTTAGCCAAGACACCTTAGCCAAGACACATTAGCCAAGACACATTAGCCGAGACACCTTAGCCAAGACACCTTAGCCAAGACACATTAGCCAAGACACATTAGCCAAGACACATTAGCCAAGACACCTTAGCCAAGACACATTAGCCAAGACACCTTAGCCAAGACACCTTAGCCAAGACACCTTAGCCAAGACACATTAGCCAAGACACATTAGCCAAGACACCTTAGCCAAGACACCTTAGCCAAGACACATTAGCCAAGACACATTAGCCGAGACACCATAGCCAAGACACCTTAGCCAAGACACCTTAGCCAAGACACCTTAGCCAAGACACATTAGCCAAGACACCTTAGCCAAGACACATTAGCCAAGACACATTAGCCAAGACACCTTAGCCAAGACACATTAGCCAAGACACATTAGCCGAGACACCTTAGCCAAGACACATTAGCCAAGACACCTTAGCCAAGACACATTAGCCAAGACACATTAGCCAAGACACCTTAGCCAAGACACATTAGCCAAGACACCTTAGCCAAGACACCTTAGCCAAGACACCTTAGCCAAGACACATTAGCCAAGACACATTAGCCAAGACACATTAGCCGAGACACCTTAGCCAAGACACCTTAGCCAAGACACCTTAGCCAAGACACATTAGCCGAGACACATTAGCCAAGACACCTTAGCCAAGACACCTTAGCCAAGACACATTAGCCAAGACACATTAGCCAAGACACCTTAGCCAAGACACCTTAGCCAAGACACATTAGCCAAGACACATTAGCCAAGACACCTTAGCCAAGACACCTTAGCCAAGACACATTAGCCAAGACACATTAGCCAAGACACCTTAGCCAAGACACCTTAGCCAAGACACCTTAGCCAAGACACCTTAGCCAAGACACATTAGCCAAGACACCTTAGCCAAGACACATTAGCCAAGACACATTAGCCAAGACACCTTAGCCAAGACACATTAGCCAAGACACATTAGCCGAGACACCTTAGCCAAGACACATTAGCCAAGACACCTTAGCCAAGACACATTAGCCAAGACACATTAGCCAAGACACATTAGCCAAGACACCTTAGCCAAGACACCTTAGCCAAGACACCTTAGCCAAGACACATTAGCCAAGACACATTAGCCGAGACACCATAGCCAAGACACCTTAGCCAAGACACCTTAGCCAAGACACTTTAGCCAAGACACATTAGCCAAGACACATTAGCCAAGACACCTTAGCCAAGACACATTAGCCAAGACACATTAGCCAAGACACATTAGCCAAGACACCTTAGCCAAGACACATTAGCCAAGACACCTTAGCCAAGACACATTAGCCAAGACACATTAGCCAAGACACATTAGCCAAGACACCTTAGCCAAGACACATTAGCCAAGACACCTTAGTCAAGACACATTAGCGAAGACACCTTAGCCAAGACACCTTAGCCAAGACACCTTAGCCAAGACACATTAGCCAAGACACATTAGCCGAGACACCTTAGCCATGACACCTTAGCCAAGACACATTAGCCAAGACACCTTAGCCAAGACACCTTAGCCAAGACACCTTAGCCAAGACACATTAGCCAAGACACATTAGCCGAGACACCTTAGCCAAGACACCTTAGCCAAGACACCTTAGCCAAGACACCTTAGCCAAGACACCTTAGCCAATACACCTTAGCCAAGACACCTTAGCCAAGACACATTAGCCAAGACACCTTAGCCAAGACACATTAGCCAAGACACATTAGCCAAGACACATAAGCCAAGACACCTTAGCCAAGACACCTTAGCCAAGACACCTTAGCCAAGACACATTAGCCAAGACACATTAGCCAAGACACCTTAGCCAAGACACATTAGCCAAGACACATTAGCCAAGACACATTAGCCAAGACACATTAGCCAAGACACCTTAGCCAAGACACATTAGCCAAGACACATTAGCCAAGACACATTAGCCAAGACACATTAGCCAAGACACCTTAGCCAAGACACCTTAGCCAAGACACCTTAGCCAAGACACCTTAGCCAAGACACATTAGCCAAGACACATTAGCCAAGACACATTAGCCAAGACACCTTAGCCAAGACACATTAGCCAAGACACATTAGCCAAGACACATTAGCCAAGACACATTAGCCAAGACACATTAGCCAAGACACCTTAGCCAAGACACCTTAGCCAAGACACCTTAGCCAAGACACCTTAGCCAAGACACCTTAGCCAAGACACTTTAGCCAAGACACATTAGCCAAGACACCTTAGCCAAGACACATTAGCCAAGACACATTAGCCAAGACACCTTAGCCAAGACACATTAGCCAAGACACATTAGCCGAGACACCTTAGCCAAGACACATTAGCCAAGACACCTTAGCCAAGACACATTAGCCAAGACACATTAGCCAAGACACCTTAGCCAAGACACATTAGCCAAGACACCTTAGCCAAGACACCTTAGCCAAGACACCTTAGCCAAGACACATTAGCCAAGACACATTAGCCAAGACACATTAGCCGAGACACCTTAGCCAAGACACCTTAGCCAAGACACCTTAGCCAAGACACATTAGCCGAGACACATTAGCCAAGACACCTTAGCCAAGACACCTTAGCCAAGACACATTAGCCAAGACACATTAGCCAAGACACATTAGCCAAGACACATTAGCCAAGACATATTAGCCAAGACACATTAGCCAAGACACATTAGCCAAGACACATTAGCCAAGACACCTTAGCCAAGACACATTAGCCAAGACACCTTAGTCAAGACACATTAGCGAAGACACCTTAGCCAAGACACCTTAGCCAAGACACATTAGCCAAGACACATTAACCGAGACACCTTAGCCAAGACACCTTAGCCAAGACACATTAGCCAAGACACCTTAGCCAAGACACCTTAGCCAAGACACATTAGCCAAGACACCTTTGCCAAGACACCTTAGCCAAGACACATTAACCAAGACACCTTAGCCAAGACACCTTAGCTAAGACACATTAGCCAAGACATATTAGCCAAGACACCTTAGCCAAGACACTTTAGCCAAGACACTTTAGCCAAGACACTTTAGCCAAGACACCTTAACCAAGACACCTTAGCCAAGACACATTAGCCAAGACACCTTAGCCAAGACACATTAGCCAAGACACCTAAGCCAAGACACCTTAGCCAATACACATTAGCCAAGACACATTAGCCAAGGCACCTTAGCCAAGACACATTAGCCAAGACACCTTAGCCAAGACACATTAGCCAAGACACATTAGCCGAGACACCTTAGCCAAGACACCTTAGCCAAGACACATTAGCCAAGACACATTAGCCAAGACACATTAGCCAAGACACATTAGCCAAGACACCTTAGCCAAGACACATTAGCCAAGACACCTTAGCCAAGACACATTAGCCAAGACACCTTAGCCAAGACACCTTAGCCAAGACACCTTAGTAAAGACACATTAGCCGAGACACCTTAGCCAAGACACCTTAGCCAAGACACCTTAGCCAAGACACATTAGCCAAGACACATTAGCCAAGACACCTTAGCCAAGACACCTTAGCCAAGACACATTAGCCAAGACACCTTAGCCAAGACACATTAGCCAAGACACATTAGCCAAGACACATTAGCCAAGACACCTTAGCCAAGACACCTTAGCCAAGACACATTAGCCAAGACACCTTAGCCAAGACACATTAGCCAAGACACATTAGCCAAGACACATTAGCCGAGACACCTTAGCCAAGACACCTTAGCCAAGACACCTTAGCCAAGACACATTAGCCAAGACACCTTAGCCAAGACACCTTAGCCAAGACACCTTAGCCAAGACACATTAGCCAAGACACCTTAGCCAAGACACATTAGCCAAGACACATTAGCCAAGACACATTAGCCGAGACACCTTAGCCAAGACACCTTAGCCAAGACACCTTAGCCAAGACACATTAGCCAAGACACCTTAGCCAAGACACCTTAGCCAAGACACATTAGCCAAGATACCTTAGCCAAGACACATTAGCCAATACACATTAGCCGAGACACATTAGCCATGACACATTAGCCAAGACACCTTAGCCAAGACACATTAGCCAAGACACATTAGCCAAGACACCTTAGCCAAGACACATTAGCCAAGACACATTAGCCAAGACACCTTAGCCAAGACACCTTAGCCAAGACACCTTAGCCAAGACACCTTAGCCAATACACCTTAGCCAAGACACCTTAGCCAAGACACCTTAGCCAAGACACCTTAGCCAAGACACCTTAGCCAAGACACCTTAGCCAAGACACATTAGCCAATACACCTTAGCCAAGACACCTTAGCCAAGACACCTTAGCCAAGACACATTAGCCAAGACACATTAGCCAAGACACATTAGCCAAGACACCTTAGCCAAGACACATTAGCCAAGACACCTTAGCCAAGACACATTAGCGAAGACACCTTAGCCAAGACACCTTAGCCAAGACACCTTAGCCAAGACACCTTAGCCAAGACACATTAGCCAAGACACATTAGCCAAGACACATTAGCCAAGACACATTAGCCAAGACACCTTAGCCAAGACACATTAGCCAAGACACATTAGCCAAGACACATTAGCCAAGACACCTTAGCCAAGACACATTAGCCAAGACACCTTAGTCAAGACACATTAGCGAAGACACCTTAGCCAAGACACCTTAGCCAAGACACCTTAGCCAAGACACATTAGCCAAGACACATTAGCCGAGACACCTTAGCCAAGACACCTTAGCCAAGACACATTAGCCAAGACACCTTAGCCAAGACACCTTATCCAAGACACATTAGCCAAGACACATTAGCCAAGACACCTTAGCCAAGACACCTTAGCCAAGACACATTAGCCAAGACACCTTAGCCAAGACACATTAGCCAAGACACATTAGCCAAGACACATTAGCCGAGACACCTTAGCCAAGACACCTTAGCCAAGACACCTTAGCCAAGACACATTAGCCAAGACACCTTAGCCAAGACACCTTAGCCAAGACACATTAGCCAAGACACCTAAGCCAAGACACCTTAGCCAATACACATTAGCCAAGACACATTAGCCAAGGCACCTTAGCCAAGACACATTAGCCAAGACACCTTAGCCAAGACACATTAGCCAAGACACATTAGCCGAGACACCTTAGCCAAGACACCTTAGCCAAGACACATTAGCCAAGACACATTAGCCAAGACACATTAGCCAAGACACATTAGCCAAGACACATTAGCCAAGACACCTTAGCCAAGACACATTAGCCAAGACACCTTAGCCAAGACACATTAGCCAAGACACCTTAGCCAAGACACCTTAGCCAAGACACCTTAGTAAAGACACATTAGCCGAGACACCTTAGCCAAGACACATTAGCCAAGACACATTAGCCAAGACACATTAGCCAAGACACATTAGCCAAGACACCTTAGCCAAGACACATTAGCCAAGACACATTAGCCAAGACACATTAGCCAAGACACCTTAGCCAAGACACATTAGCCAAGACACCTTAGTCAAGACACATTAGCGAAGACACCTTAGCCAAGACACCTTAGCCAAGACACCTTAGCCAAGACACATTAGCCAAGACACATTAGCCGAGACACCTTAGCCAAGACACCTTAGCCAAGACACATTAGCCAAGACACCTTAGCCAAGACACCTTATCCAAGACACATTAGCCAAGACACATTAGCCAAGACACCTTAGCCAAGACACCTTAGCCAAGACACATTAGCCAAGACACCTTAGCCAAGACACATTAGCCAAGACACATTAGCCAAGACACATTAGCCGAGACACCTTAGCCAAGACACCTTAGCCAAGACACCTTAGCCAAGACACATTAGCCAAGACACCTTAGCCAAGACACCTTAGCCAAGACACATTAGCCAAGATACCTTAGCCAAGACACATTAGCCAATACACATTAGCCGAGACACATTAGCCATGACACATTAGCCAAGACACCTTAGCCAAGACACATTAGCCAAGACACATTAGCCAAGACACCTTAGCCAAGACACATTAGCCAAGACACATTAGCCAAGACACCTTAGCCAAGACACCTTAGCCAAGACACCTTAGCCAAGACACCTTAGCCAATACACCTTAGCCAAGACACCTTAGCCAAGACACCTTAGCCAAGACACCTTAGCCAAGACACCTTAGCCAAGACACCTTAGCCAAGACACATTAGCCAATACACCTTAGCCAAGACACCTTAGCCAAGACACCTTAGCCAAGACACATTAGCCAAGACACCTTAGCCAAGACACATTAGCCAAGACACCTTAGCCAAGACACATTAGCCAAGACACCTTAGCCAAGACACATTAGCGAAGACACCTTAGCCAAGACACCTTAGCCAAGACACCTTAGCCAAGACACCTTAGCCAAGACACATTAGCCAAGACACATTAGCCAAGACACATTAGCCAAGACACCTTAGCCAAGACACCTTAGCCAAGACACATTAGCCAAGACACATTAGCCAAGGCACCTTAGCCAAGACACATTAGCCAAGACACCTTAGCCAAGACACCTTAGCCAAGACACATTAGCCAAGACACCTTAGCCAAGACACATTAGCAAAGACACCTTAGCCAAGACACCTTAGCCAAGACACCTTAGCCAATACACCTTAGCCAAGACACCTTAGCCAAGACACATTAGCCAAGACACCTTAGCCAAGACACCTTAGCCAAGACACCTTAGCCAAGACACATTAGCGAAGACACCTTAGCCAAGACACCTTAGCCAAGACACCTTAGCCAAGACACCTTAGCCAAGACACCTTAGCCAAGACACATTAGCCAAGACACCTTAGCCAAGACACCTTAGCCAAGACACATTAGCCAAGACACCTTAGCCAAGACACCTTAGCCAAGACACATTAGCCAAGACACATTAGCCAAGACACCTTAGCCAAGACACATTAGCCAAGACACATTAGCCAAGACACCTTAGCCAAGACACCTTAGCCAAGACACATTAGCCAAGACACCTTAGCCAAGACACATTAGCCAAGACACATTAGCCAAGACACCTTAGCCAAGACACCTTAGCCAAGACACCTTAGCCAAGACACCTTAGCCAAGACACCTTAGCCAAGACACATTAGCCAAGACACATTAGCCAAGACACATTAGCCAAGACACCTTAGCCAAGACACATTTGCCAAGACACCTTAGCCAAGACATCTTAGCCAAGACACATAAGTCAAGACAACTTAGCCAAGACACATTAGCCAAGACACCTTAGCCAAGACACATAAGCCAAGACACCTTAGCCAAGACACCTTAGCCAAGACACCTTAGCCAAGACACATTAGCCAAGACACCTTAGCCAAGACACCTTAGCCAAGACACCTTAGCCAAGACACATTAGCCAAGACACATTAGCCAAGACACATTAGCCAAGACACCTTAGCCAAGACACATTTGCCAAGACACCTTAGCCAAGACATCTTAGCCAAGACACATAAGTCAAGACAACTTAGCCAAGACACATTAGCCAAGACACCTTAGCCAAGACACATAAGCCAAGACACCTTAGCCAAGACACCTTAGCCAAGACACCTTAGCCAAGACACTTTAGCCAAGACACCTTAGCCAAGACACCTTAGCCAAGACACATTAGCCAAGACACCTTAGCCAAGACACATTAGCCAAGACACCTCAGCCAAGACACCTTAGCCAAGACACATTAGCCAATACACCTTAGCCAAGACACCTTAGCCAAGACACCTTAGCCAAGACACATTAGCCAAGACACCTTAGCCAAGACACATTAGCCAAGACACCTTAGCCAAGACACATTAGCCAAGACACCTTAGCCAAGACACATTAGCGAAGACACCTTAGCCAAGACACATTAGCCAAGACACCTTAGCCAAGACACCTTAGCCAAGACACATTAGCCAAGACACATTAGCCAAGACACATTAGCCAAGACACCTTAGCCAAGACACCTTAGCCAAGACACATTAGCCAAGACACATTAGCCAAGACACCTTAGCCAAGACACATTAGCCAAGACACCTTAGCCAAGACACATTAGCCAAGACACATTAGCCAAGACACATTAGCCATGACACATTAGCCAAGACACATTAGCCAAGACACCTTAGCCAAGACACATTAGCCAAGACACATTAGCCAAGACACCTTAGCCAAGACACATTAGCCAAGACACCTTAGCCAAGATACATTAGCCAAGACACCTTAGCCAAGACACCTTGGCCAAGACACCTTAGCCAAGACACCTTAGCCAAGACACCTTAGCCAAGACACCTTAGCCGAGACACCTTAGCCAAGACACCTTAGCCAAGACACCTTAGCCAAGACACATTAGCCAAGACACCTTAGCCAAGACACCTTAGCCAAGACACATTAGCCAAGATACCTTAGCCAAGACACATTAGCCAATACACATTAGCCGAGACACATTAGCCATGACACATTAGCCAAGACACCTTAGCCAAGACACATTAGCCAAGACACATTAGCCAAGACACCTTAGCCAAGACACATTAGCCAAGACACCTTAGCCAAGACACCTTAGCCAAGACACCTTAGCCAAGACACTTTAGCCAAGACACCTTAGCCAAGACACCTTAGCCAAGACACCTTAGCCAAGACACATTAGCCAAGACACCTTAGCCAAGACACCTTAGCCAATACACCTTAGCCAAGACACCTTAGCCAAGACACATTAGCCAAGACACCTTAGCCAAGACACATTAGCCAAGACACCTTAGCCAAGACACATTAGCGAAGACACCTTAGCCAAGACACCTTAGCCAAGACACCTTAGCCAAGACACCTTAGCCAAGACACATTAGCCAAGACACCTTAGCCATGACACCTTAGCCAAGACACCTTAGCCAAGACACATTAGCCAAGACACCTTAGCCAAGACACCTTAGCCAAGACACCTTAGCCAAGACACCTTAGCCAAGACACATTAGCCAAGACACCTTAGCCAAGACACCTTAGCCAAGACACATTAGCCAAGACACCTTAGCCAAGACACCTTAGCCAAGACACCATAGCCAAGACACCTTAGCCAAGACACATTAGCCAAGACACCTTAGCCAAGACACATTAGCCAAGACACCTTAGCCAAGACACATTAGCCAAGACACATTAGCCAAGACACCTTAGCCAAGACACATTAGCCAAGACACATTAGCCAAGACACATTAGCCAAGACACATTAGCCAAGACACATTAGCCAAGACACATTAGCCAAGACACCTTAGCCAAGACACATTAGCCAAGACACATTAGCCAAGACACATTAGCCAAGACACCTTAGCCAAGACACATTAGCCAAGACACCTTAGCCAAGACACATTAGCCAAGACAAATTAGCCAAGACACCTTAGCCAAGACACATTAGCCAAGACACCTTAGCCAAGACACATTAGCGAAGACACCTTAGCCAAGACACCTTAGCCAAGACACATTAGCCAAGATACATTAGCTAAGACACATTAGCCGAGACACCTTAGCCAAGACACCTTAGCCAAGACACCTTAGCCAAGACACATTAGCCAAGACACATTAGCCAAGACACCTTAGCCGAGACACATTAGCCAAGACACATTAGCCAAGACACATTAGAAAAGACACCTTAGCCAAGACACCTTAGCCAAGACACATTAGCCAAGACACATTAGCCAAGACACATTAGCCAAGACACATTAGCCAAGACACCTTAGCCAAGACACATTAGCCAAGACACCTTAGCCAAGACACATTAGCCAAGACACCTTAGCCAAGACACCTTAGCCAAGACACATTAGCCAAGACACATTAGCCAAGACACCTTAGCCAAGACACATTAGCCAAGACACATTAGCCAAGACACATTAGCCGAGACACCATAGCCAAGACACCTTCGCCAAGACACCTTAGCCAAGACACATTAGCCAAGACACATTAGCCAAGACACATTAGCCAAGACACATTAGCCAAGACACCTTAGCCAAGACACATTAGCCAAGACACATTAGCCAAGACACCTTAGCCAAGACACATTAGCCAAGACACCTTAGCCAAGACACCTTAGCCAAGACACTTTAGCCAAGACACATTAGCCAAGACACATTAGCCAAGACACATTAGCCAAGACACATTAGCCGAGACACCTTAGCCAAGACACATTAGCCAAGACACCTTAGCCAAGACACCTTAGCCAAGACACATTAGCCAAGACACCTTAGCCAAGACACCTTAGCCAAGACACCTTAGCCAAGACACATTAGCCAAGACACATTAGCCGAGACACCTTAGCCAAGACACCTTAGCCAAGACACCTTAGCCAAGACACCTTAGCCAAGACACATTAGCCGAGACACATTAGCCAAGACACCTTAGCCAAGACACCTTAGCCAAGACACATTAGCCAAGACACCTTAGCCAAGACACATTAGCCAAGACACATTAGCCAAGACACCTTAGCCAGGACACATTAGCCAAGACACATTAGCCAAGACACATTAGCCAAGACACATTAGCCAAGACACCTTAGCCAAGACACATTAGCCAAGACACATTAGCCAAGACACCTTAGCCAAGACACCTTAGCCAAGACACCTTAGCCAAGACACCTTAGCCAAGACACCTTAGCCAAGACACATTAGCCAAGACACATTAGCCAAGACACCTTAACCAAGACACCTTAGCCAAGACACATTAGCCAAGACACATTAGCCGAGACACCATAGCCAAGACACCTTAGCCAAGACACCTTAGCCAAGACACCTTAGCCAAGACACCTTAGCCAAGACACATTAGCCAAGACACATTAGCCAAGACACCTTAGCCGAGACACATTAGCCAAGACACATTAGCCAAGACACATTAGAAAAGACACCTTAGCCAAGACACCTTAGCCAAGACACATTAGCCAAGACACATTAGCCAAGACACATTAGCCAAGACACCTTAGCCAAGACACATTAGCCAAGACACCTTAGCCAAGACACATTAGCCAAGACACCTTAGCCAAGACACCTTAGCCAAGACACATTAGCCAAGACACATTAGCCAAGACACCTTAGCCAAGACACCTTAGCCAAGACACATTAGCCAAGACACATTAGCCGAGACACCATAGCCAAGACACCTTAGCCAAGACACCTTAGCCAAGACACATTAGCCAAGACACATTAGCCAAGACACATTAGCCAAGACACATTAGCCAAGACACCTTAGCCAAGACACATTAGCCAAGACACATTAGCCAAGACACCTTAGCCAAGACACATTAGCCAAGACACCTTAGCCAAGACACCTTAGCCAAGACACTTTAGCCAAGACACATTAGCCAAGACACATTAGCCAAGACACATTAGCCAAGACACATTAGCCGAGACACCTTAGCCAAGACACATTAGCCAAGACACCTTAGCCAAGACACCTTAGCCAAGACACATTAGCCAAGACACATTAGCCAAGACACCTTAGCCAAGACACCTTAGCCAAGACACCTTAGCCAAGACACATTAGCCAAGACACATTAGCCAAGACACCTTAGCCAAGACACCTTAGCCAAGACACCTTAGCCAAGACACCTTAGCCAAGACACATTAGCCGAGACACATTAGCCAAGACACCTTAGCCAAGACACCTTAGCCAAGACACATTAGCCAAGACACCTTAGCCAAGACACATTAGCCAAGACACATTAGCCAAGACACCTTAGCCAGGACACATTAGCCAAGACACATTAGCCAAGACACATTAGCCAAGACACATTAGCCAAGACACCTTAGCCAAGACACATTAGCCAAGACACATTAGCCAAGACACCTTAGCCAAGACACCTTAGCCAAGACACCTTAGCCAAGACACCTTAGCCAAGACACCTTAGCCAAGACACATTAGCCAAGACACATTAGCCAAGACACCTTAGCCAAGACACCTTAGCCAAGACACATTAGCCAAGACACATTAGCCGAGACACCATAGCCAAGACACCTTAGCCAAGACACCTTAGCCAAGACACATTAGCCAAGACACATTAGCCAAGACACCTTAGCCAAGACACATTAGCCAAGACACCTTAGCCAAGACACATTAGCCAAGACACATTAGCCAAGACACCTTAGCCAAGACACATTAGCCAAGACACCTTAGCCAAGACACCTTAGCCAAGACACTTTAGCCAAGACACATTAGCCAAGACACATTAGCCAAGACACATTAGCCGAGACACCTTAGCCAAGACACATTAGCCAAGACACCTTAGCCAAGACACCTTAGCCAAGACACATTAGCCAAGACACATTAGCCAAGACACCTTAGCCAAGACACCTTAGCCAAGACACCTTAGCCAAGACACATTAGCCAAGACACATTAGCCGAGACACCTTAGCCAAGACACCTTAGCCAAGACACCTTAGCCAAGACACCTTAGCCAAGACACATTAGCCGAGACACATTAGCCAAGACACCTTAGCCAAGACACCTTAGCCAAGACACATTAGCCAAGACACCTTAGCCAAGACACATTAGCCAAGACACATTAGCCAAGACACCTTAGCCAGGACACATTAGCCAAGACACATTAGCCAAGACACATTAGCCAAGACACATTAGCCAAGACACATTAGCCAAGACACCTTAGCCAAGACACATTAGCCAAGACACCTTAGCCAAGACACATTAGCCAAGACACATTAGCCGAGACACCTTAGCCAAGACACCTTAGCCAAGACACCTTAGCCAAGACACCTTAGCCAAGACACCTTAGCCAAGACACATTAGCCGAGACACATTAGCCAAGACACCTTAGCCAAGACACCTTAGCCAAGACACATTAGCCAAGACACCTTAGCCAAGACACATTAGCCAAGACACATTAGCCAAGACACCTTAGCCAAGGCAGTCGGTGGCAGTCAGTGCTAGCAGACGTGAAACTGTTTGCTCTGTTGTTATTCACTAGTGACTCTTGTAAAAGTGACGCTAATACGCCGAATTGTTTTAAACCCTAAAGTTTGGGTCGTGAAGTCGAAGTTCCAGTAGTGGTTTCCTTGGTTCAGCGGAGGACTGTGCTGTGATTTGGGCGTGATTCATTCCTGCGTCCCGGCGGTTACGCCCGGCGGACAGCATTGGTCAACCCAAACCAGCTGCCTAGCCGACAAGTGATCACCTGGAGATCTGTTAAGTTGGTGCTGTGATTGGTACGCTCAGTCCGTAAACGTTTCGTGTTTTGTTTGTAAACAGACGGTGCGTGCTAGCAACAACAAAAGTGATCTTCCCTGTTTGGGTTAAGTGGCGTCGTTTTTCGCATATTGAGGCTCTGCTTCGCTACGTTCATGCGTTGGTGTTAGTGTGCTCGGCCTAGTGGTTCCACAAACATTAGTGAAGAGGAGTGCTTGTTTGGTTTAGTGAAGCTACGCGATCGTCGCCTCCGATCCTGTTTGACTCCCGAGAGTGTGAGTGTCGTGGGTTACCGCGAGTTTCCCCTCAGCGTGGCTTGGCCGCTGTTAAGTTCCTTCTACACGTCTGCTACTTCATGTACTAAATGAGTGCGCGTGGAAAAAATGAGTGAGCACGACACAAGCCAATCAAATGCAGGCTTGGGCACGGCGCTGAAGGACTTCTTCCGTAAGAGCAGCAAGACTGTACGCTCACCCCCTAGTGGGAACGTACAGAACAATGAAGCTGATTGCAGAGAAGAAGAAGTAGTGGCAGGTAAGGAAGTTACTGCCAGTTATGCAGGAGCGGCGAAAAATATCGCCTGCAGCCAGGGAGCCGGAACGGGGTGTGATGAAACCCAACCAGCGGCGGAAACGGGTGGTTCCATGCAAGTAGGCAGAAGTAAGCTGAAAGAAGCCCTGGAGACAGCGAGGGAGTTGCATCTCTACACCAAAGACCGCAACAATGTTCACGCACCCATCAAGAGGATGTCGGTCAAAATATTATCCGATCTCAGCAGCGTGGAACGCGAACTACTTACATGGAAGATGCGAGCAGAAAGAGCAGAAAAGCTGCTTAGCGAGGCTAGATCGAGTTGCAGCGAGACGGTGACACCACTGACGCAAACCGCGGGTTCATCTAAACGGGGGAGAAGTGCGATAACCCCGGAAGCTGTACCATTGATGCAGAAGAAGCCTAAAAGTGACGCTTCGGGGAACCTCGTAACCGAAACTCCCATAACCGAAACGTCCGACGAACTGCCGTGGACCACCATCGTTAAGCGGAGGCAGCAAGAGCCCAAGAAGACGACTACCGAGCAAGCGGGTAAGGCAGCAGTCCTGCCAAAGATGGCCTCTCAAACGCGCCACAAAACGGAAGCGATAGTAGTGGGGCTCAAAGAAAAGGAGTCGTACGCCGACATTCTGCGAAGGGTGAAGGCGGATCCGAAACTGCAATCGCTTGGGAAGCAAGTTTCCAAGGTTAGACGCACGAGGGAGGGAAACCTGATTTTCGAGCTGAAGCGAGACGATGCAGTAAGCGGTAGCGACTTTAAAGACCTGCTGCAGGATTCCGTGGGAGAAGCCGGTCAGGTCACAGTGCGAGGAAATGTTGCGACACTTGAAATTCGCGACATAGACGAGGTGACAACCCTGGAAGAGGTTGAACGCGCGCTTAAAGCGAGATTCGAACTCGGTACTACTCGCCTCGACATCAACATAAAGCCGGCATTCAACGGAACGCAGACAGCCTGCATAAAAATGGCAGCCAAGCAAGCGCTGCTTATAGCGTCAGCGAGAGAGGTAGAAATTGACTGGTCAATTTGCCGAATCCGCATTCTGCCACAATCGCGAAGGTGTTTCCGCTGCTGGGAATACAACCATGTGCAGCGAGACTGCAAGGGACCGGATAGGAGGAACAACTGTCTGCGGTGCGGCGAGGAGGGCCACCAGGCTCGCACGTGCACCAAACCGGCAGTATGCCTAGTATGTGCTCCAGGCAACAATGCTCACCAGGTCGGAGGAACGTATTGTCCAGCAGCCCAGAAAGCATGGAGATAGTGCAAGTAAACCTGAATCACTGCGAGGCTGCACAAGATCTTTTGTGTCAGGTAGTGGTTGAGGAAAAGGGCGATGTGGTCATTCTGTCGGAGCCGTATCAAGCACCGAAAGGCGGCAGCAACAACTGGGTTTCGGACAAAACAGGCAAGGCTGCAATCTGGGCTGCGGGAAGATTCCCGATTCAGAGAGTGGTTTCCTGTACATTCGAGGGTTTCGTGATCGCCGAAGTAAACGGAGTGTGCATCTGCAGCAGCTACGCACCGCCAAGCTGGGAGCTGAAAAGGTTCAACGAGATGTTGGACAACCTAGTCGCTGAACTCAGTGGGATTAGCGACGTGATCATCGCCGGAGACTTTAACGCATGGGCCGTTGAATGGGGGAGCATTCGCACGAACAACAGGGGAGAAGCGATACTGGAGAGTTTCGCCCGGCTGAACGTTGTCCTGGGAAACGTTGGCTCCACTCCTACATTCAGCAGGAACGACAGGACGTCGATTATCGACATTACGTTCTGTAGTCCCGTCCTGGCGCAACACCTAAACTGGCGAGTGAGCGATGCGTATACCCTGAGCGATCATCGAGTTGTCCGGTATAGCATCGGGAAAAAGCGCATAACACTGCAGGTTCCGTCAAACAAAATGCGAGGCTGGAAAACCCGGATGTTCAACAAAGAACTTTTCTTGGAAGCGCTTAACTTCGGCGATTTTGGAATAGTTCGAAATGCTCCAGATCTTGTAGCTGCTCTGTCCACGGCGTGTGATGCCACGATGCCCCGTAGAAAGCCACCCCGTCATTCCCGTACTCCTGCCTACTGGTGGGACTCTACCATCGCGAAGTTCCGGTCTGATTGCTTGGCAGCCCGCAGAAAAATGCAACGTGAGAGGTGTCCGAAACGAAAACTGCAGCTGAGAGACGCCTACGTTACGGCTAGGTCGGTCTTAAAGAGAGAGATTAAGTCGAGCAAACGGCGTTACTTTCTTCAATTATGCGCAGCAGTCGCTCGGAAGCCATGGGGTTCTGCTTTCAAGGAGCTGATGGGGAAAGGCAGAACACATGAACCCGTCGAGCGTTGCCCTGTTGTGCTTAAAAGCATCATCGAAAGATTGTTCCCGACGCACAACCCTCCGGTACTAAACCCAGCGTTCACAGTCCCGGAGTCCGAACCTGAGCCGATTACAGTCGACGAGATCCTCAGGATTGCTGACCGCCTCAAACCAGGAAAAGCACCCGGGCCGGATGGACTTCCTAACGAGGCAGTCATGGTGGCCATGAAAGCGTATCCGGCAGTGTTCCAAACCGTGCTGCAGACCACTCTCCTGTCTGGGCAGTTCCCGTCGTTGTGGAAGAAGCAAAAGCTGGTTCTAATACCAAAGCCGGGCAAGCCACCGGGTGACCCGTCAGCCTTCAGGCCGTTGGGTCTCATCGACACCATGGCTAAGGTTCAGGAGATGACGCTTCTGGATCGTTTGGTTCAATACACGGAAGGCGAACACGGACTTTCTGAGCGCCAGTTCGGTTTTCGGAAGGCGAGGGGGTTAAAACGTCCACCATTACAGCCGGAGTTCCACAGGGATCAGTTCTTGGTCCCACCCTGTGGAACGTCATGTATAACGGAGTACTAACCCTCGCTCTTCCTCCAAAAACTGAGCTCACCGGCTTTGCAGACGACATTGCGTTAACAGTCACCGGCGAATCCATCGAGGAGGTTGAGATGTTAGCCACGGATGCTGTCGGTAGAATCGATGAATGGATGAAAGCAGCCTGCTTAGAAATTGCGCACGCGAAAACAGAGTTCATACTCATCAGCAGCCATAAGGAAGTGCAGAAGGCATCGATACTGGTGGGCTCAGAGCACATTGAGTCCGTCAGGAATCTCAAATACCTTGGGATTCGAATCGATGACCGGCTGAAATTCAAGCACCATCTAGATGATGCATGCAATAAAGCCATGAAGACCGCAAATGCATTGGCATCATTCATGCCAAACATAGGTGGACCCAGCAGCAGCATACGACGTCTTCACGCAAGCGTTGCCATATCCGTTATAAGATATGGTGCGCCAGTCTGGGCGCATATTCTGTCGGAAAAGCAGCACCAGAATACTGTACGTAGAGTACATCGGCGATTGGCCATGCGTGTTGCTAGTGCTTACCGTACCATCTCGTACGATGCGGTTTGCGTGATATCGGGTATGATGCCCCTATGCATCATTCTTGAGGAGGACTTGGAGAATTTCCGGACGGCACGTGCGGGGGAACCTCTCACTGCAGCTGTGAAGAAACGCATCAGGGCAGAGACGACGCAGAAATGGCAGAGTAGCTGGTCAAGTTCAACAACAGGCAGATGGACCTATTCGCTGATTCCCGATGTTGCGGCATGGGTTGGAAGGACGCATGGTGACGTAGACTTCTTCGTCACGCAGATTCTTTCCGGCCATGGCTGCTTCCGGAGCTACTTACATAGGTTCACGCACGCGTCTTCGCCGCGGTGCCCAGCTTGTCCGGACGCCGACGAGACGGCAGAACATGTCATGTTCGGCTGTCCAAGGTTCATCGCCGAACGTCAGCAGCTGAACGACATGTGCGATACGGAGGTTGGGCATTCAAACTTGGTGCAGCTGATGCTCCAGAACTGCAATATGTGGGAGGCTGCGTCGACGATGATGCGCCAGGTCGTTACAAAGCTGCAGCGGTGGTGGAGAGAAGACCAGATGCATGGTCTTGCCTGAGTGTTTAGTGTGAAGTGTTGTGTTGTTTGTGTGTGCGTGTGTGACCGTTCAGTGTAAAACCTACATGTGCTCGAGAGTGTTATATGTTGCTAGTACGTACCAAGTAGACTAAGTGCACAGCACTGCCCCTCCCATGAAGTAATACCGCGAGGTGATTCCGTGGGAGGGTGCACAGGGTTCAAGGAGAGTTTTTTACTGGGTAAAAATCCCATGTCCCCCACTGTGGGTGTCTTTCGAAGATTTTAAACTCCTTGTAAAAAAAAAAAAAAAAAAAAAACCTTAGCCAAGACACATTAGCCAAGACACCTTAGCCAAGACACATTAGCCAAGACACCTTAGCCAAGACACATTAGCCAAGACACCTTAGCCAAGACACATTAGCCATGACACATTAGCCAAGACACCTTAGCCAAGACACATTAGCCAAGACACATTAGCCAAGACACCTTAGCCAAGACACATTAGCCAAGACACCTTAGCCAAGACACATTAGCCAAGACACATTAGCCGAGACACCTTAGCCAAGACACCTTAGCCAAGACACCTTAGCCAAGACACCTTAGCCAAGACACCTTAGCCAAGACACCTTAGCCAAGACACATTAGCCGAGACACATTAGCCAAGACACCCTAGCCAAGACACCTTAGCCAAGACACATTAGCCAAGACACATTAGCCAAGACACCTTAGCCAAGACACCTTAGCCAAGACACATTAGCCAAGACACATTAGCCAAGACACATTAGCCAAGACACATTAGCCAAGACACCTTAGCCAAGACACATTAGCCAAGACACCTTAGCCAAGACACCTTAGCCAAGACACTTTAGCCAAGACACATTAGCCAAGACACATTAGCCAAGACACATTAGCCAAGACACATTAGCCGAGACACCTTAGAAAAGACACATTAGCCAAGACACCTTAGCCAAGACACCTTAGCCAAGACACCTTAGCCAAGACACATTAGCCGAGACACATTAGCCAAGACACCTTAGCCAAGACACCTTAGCCAAGACACATTAGCCAAGACACCTTAGCCAAGACACATTAGCCAAGACACATTAGCCAAGACACCTTAGCCAGGACACATTAGCCAAGACACATTAGCCAAGACACATTAGCCAAGACACATTAGCCAAGACACCTTAGCCAAGACACATTAGCCAAGACACATTAGCCAAGACACCTTAGCCAAGACACATTAGCCAAGACACCGTAGCCAAGACACCTTAGCCAAGACACCTTAGCCAAGACACATTAGCCAAGACACATTAGCCAAGACACCTTAGCCAAGACACCTTAGCCAAGACACATTAGCCAAGACACATTAGCCGAGACACCATAGCCAAGACACCTTAGCCAAGACACCTTAGCCAAGACACATTAGCCAAGACACATTAGCCAAGACACATTAGCCAAGACACATTAGCCAAGACACCTTAGCCAAGACACATTAGCCAAGACACATTAGCCAAGACACCTTAGCCAAGACACATTAGCCAAGACACCTTAGCCAAGACACCTTAGCCAAGACACTTTAGCCAAGACACATTAGCCAAGACACCTTAGCCAAAACACATTAGCCAAGACACATTAGCCAAGACACCTTAGCCAAGACACATTAGCCAAGACACATTAGCCAAGACACCTTAGCCAAGACACATTAGCCAAGACACCTTAGCCAAGACACATTAGCCAAGACACATTAGCCGAGACACCTTAGCCAAAACACCTTAGCCAAGACACCTTAGCCAAGACACCTTAGCCAAGACACCTTAGCCAAGACACATTAGCCAAGACACATTAGCCGAGACACCTTAGCCAAGACACCTTAGCCAAGACACATTAGCCGAGACACCTTAGCCAAGACACCTTAGCCAAGACACCTTAGCCAAGACACCTTAGCCAAGACACATTAGCCAAGACACATTAGCCAAGACACATTAGCCAAGACACATTAGCCAAGACACCTTAGACAAGACACATTAGCCAAGACACCTTAGCCAAGACACCTTAGCCAAGACACTTTAGCCAAGACACATTAGCCAAGACACATTAGCCAAGACACATTAGCCAAGACACATTAGCCGAGACACCTTAGCCAAGACACATTAGCCAAGACACCTTAGCCAAGACACATTAGCCAAGACACCTTAGCCAAGACACCTTAGCCAAGACACCTTAGCCAAGACACATTAGCCAAGACACATTAGCCGAGACACCTTAGCCAAGACACCTTAGCCAAGACACCTTAGCCAAGACACATTAGCCGAGACACATTAGCCAAGACACCTTAGCCAAGACACCTTAGCCAAGACACATTAGCCAAGACACCTTAGCCAAGACACATTAGCCAAGACACATTAGCCAAGACACCTTAGCCAGGACACATTAGCCAAGACACATTAGCCAAGACACATTAGCCAAGACACATTAGCCAAGACACCTTAGCGAAGACACCTTAGCCAAGACACATTAGCCAAGACACCTTAGCCAAGACACATTAGCCAAGACACCTTAGCCAAGACACCTTAGCCAAGACACCTTAGCCAAGACACATTAGCCAAGACACATTAGCCAAGACACCTTAGCCAAGACACCTTAGCCAAGACACATTAGCCAAGACACATTAGCCGAGACACCATAGCCAAGACACCTTAGCCAAGACACCTTAGCCAAGACACATTAGCCAAGACACATTAGCCGAGACACCTTAGCCAAGACACATTAGCCAAGACACCTTAGCCAAGACACATTAGCCAAGACACATTAGCCAAGACACATTAGCCAAGACACCTTAGCCAAGACACCTTAGCCAAGACACATTAGCCAAGACACTTTAGCCAAGACACATTAGCCAAGACACATTAGCCAAGACACATTAGCCAAGACACATTAGCCGAGACACCTTAGCCAAGACACATTAGCCAAGACACATTAGCCAAGACACCTTAGCCAAGACACATTAGCCAAGACACCTTAGCCAAGACACATTAGCCAAGACACCTTAGCCAAGACACCTTAGCCAAGACACATTAGCCAAGACACATTAGCCAAGACACCTTAGCCAAGACACCTTAGCCAAGACACCTTAGCCAAGACACATTAGCCAAGACACATTAGCCGAGACACCTTAGCCAAGACACCTTAGCCAAGACACCTTAGCCAAGACACCTTAGCCAAGACACATTAGCCGAGACACATTAGCCAAGACACCTTAGCCAAGACACCTTAGCCAAGACACCTTAGCCAAGACACATTAGCCAAGACACATTAGCCAAGACACATTAGCCAAGACACCTTAGCCAGGACACATTAGCCAAGACACATTAGCCAAGACACATTAGCCAAGACACATTAGCCAAGACACCTTAGCCAAGACACATTAGCCAAGACACATTAGCCAAGACACCTTAGCCAAGACACATTAGCCAAGACACCTTAGCCAAGACACATTAGCCAAGACACATTAGCCGAGACACCTTAGCCAAGACACCTTAGCCAAGACACCTTAGCCAAGACACCTTAGCCAAGACACCTTAGCCAAGACACATTAGCCGAGACACATTAGCCAAGACACCTTAGCCAAGACACCTTAGCCAAGACACCTTAGCCAAGACACCTTAGCCAAGACACATTAGCCAAGACACATTAGCCAAGACACCTTAGCTAAGACACATTAGCCAAGACACCTTAGCCAAGACACATTAGCCAAGACACCTTAGCCAAGACACATTAGCCAAGACACCTTAGCCAAGACACATTAGCCAAGACACATTAGCCAAGACACCTTAGCCAAGACACATTAGCCAAGACACATTAGCCAAGACACCTTAGCCAAGACACATTAGCCAAGACACCTTAGCCAAGACACATTAGCCAAGACACATTAGCCGAGACACCTTAGCCAAGACACCTTAGCCAAGACACCTTAGCCAAGACACCTTAGCCAAGACACCTTAGCCAAGACACATTAGCCGAGACACATTAGCCAAGACACCTTAGCCAAGACACCTTAAGGTCCATTTAGTGATCGGGTGAAAGTGAACGTGAAATTTTGTTTTTTGAACATATTTCACAAAATAATTGTCCAAATATTATGTGTTATACACCAAAAGATAGGAAATTAAATTCCCCAAATGTTGGCATTTTTAAAGTGACTCAAATATTGAATTTAATATGTTTCCTTGTTATTCCCCGCTCACCATTAAATTTCACCGTGAAATCACCGTGGAAATCTCCATGGAGCGAATAGCTGTCAAATGATTGATGCGGTTCACAATTACCGGTTTGCTGCGGTGAATAATTTGAATAGAACCGTTTCACTTTCAGAATAGTCAGGGAATTCTGAAATGGATTTCACCGTGAAAAATATTATTAAAAATTCTCACATGCGAGTATTAAAATATATTGATGGGGTTTGTTATTTTTAAAATCAATAATTAATTCTACATTAATTGATAAATGTTATTTTGTTTTTATTTTACTGTCCCATAATGAAAATATAAGAATTTTTTCATTCAATTTGTTTAACGTTCTTTATTCGTTGTGTGGCAAATGTTCCAACACAGTATTAAAAAGTCTGTAATTTCCATTATCCATCAATTGTATCACCAACGATTGAAATAAACTTTTGCTATGTTTACGTTGTTTGTGTTAACTGAATGATTTCGCTTGATTTGAAATGTCAATCTCCATCTGCCAGAATTTCACAGAGCGATTTCACGTTCACTTTCACTCGATCACTAAATGGACCTTTAGCCAAGACACATTAGCCAAGACACCTTAGCCAAGACACATTAGCCAAGACACATTAGCCAAGACACCTTAGCCAAGACACATTAGCCAAGACACCTTAGCCAAGACACATTAGCCAAGACACATTAGCCAAGACACATTAGCCGAGACACCTTAGCCAAGACACATTAGCCAAGACACCTTAGCCAAGACACCTTAGCCAAGACACATTAGCCAAGACACCTTAGCCAAGACACATTAGCCAAGACACATTAGCCGAGACACCTTAGCCGAGACACATTAGCCAAGACACCTTAGCCAAGACACCTTAGCCAAGACACATTAGCCAAAACACCTTAGCCAAGACACATTAGCCAAGACACATTAGCCAAGACACCTTAGCCAAGACACATTAGCCAAGACACCTTAGCCAAGACACATTAGCCAAGACACATTAGCCAAGACACATTAGCCAAGACACATTAGCCGAGACACCTTAGCCAAGACACATTAGCCAAGACACCTTAGCCAAGACACCTTAGCCAAGACACATTAGCCAAGACACCTTAGCCAAGACACATTAGCCAAGACACATTAGCCGAGACACCTTAGCCAAGACACCTTAGCCAAGACACCTTAGCCAAGACACATTAGCCAAGACACCTTAGCCAAGACACATTAGCCAAGACACATTAGCCAAGACACCTTAGCCAGGACACATTAGCCAAGACACATTAGCCAAGACACATTAGCCAAGACACATTAGCCAAGACACCTTAGCCAAGACACATTAGCCAAGACACATTAGCCAAGACACCTTAGCCAAGACACATTAGCCAAGACACCTTAGCCAAGACACATTAGCCAAGACACATTAGCCGAGACACCTTAGCCAAGACACCTTAGCCAAGACACCTTAGCCAAGACACATTAGCCAAGACACCGTAGCCAAGACACATTAACCAAGACACCTTAGCCGAGACACATTAGCCAAGACACATTAGCCAAGACACCTTAGCCAAGACACCTTAGCCAAGACACCTTAGCCAAGACACATTAGCCAAGACACATTAGCCAAGACACCTTAGCCAAGACACCTTAGCCAAGACACCTTAGCCAAGACACCTTAGCCAAGACACATTAGCCAAGACACCTTAGCCAAGACACATTAGCCAAGACACATTAGCCAAGACACCTTAGCCAAGACACATTAGCCAAGACACATTAGCCAAGACACATAAGCCAAGACACCTTAGCCAAGACACCTTAGCCAAGACACCTTAGCCAAGACACCTTAGCCAAGACACCTTAGCCAAGACACATTAGCCAAGACACCTTAGCCAAGACACCTTAGCCAAGACACATTAGCCAAGACACCTTAGCCAAGACACCTTAGCCAAGACACCTTAGCTAAGACACATTAGCCAAGACACCTTAGCCAAGACACATTAGCCAAGACACATTAGCCAAGACACATTAGCCAAGACACATTAGCCAAGACACATTAGCCAAGACACCTTAGCCAAGACACATTAGCCAAGACACATTAGCCAAGACACATTAGCCAAGACACCTTAGCCAAGACACCTTAGCCAAGACACCTTAGCCAAGACACATTAGCCAAGACACCTTAGCCAAGACACCTTAGCCAAGACACCTTAGCTAAGACACATTAGCCAAGACACCTTAGCCAAGACACATTAGCCAAGACACCTTAGCCAAGACACCTTAGCCAAGACACCTTAGCCAAGACACCTTAGCCAAGACACATTAGCCGAGACACATTAGCCAAGACACCTTAGCCAAGACACATTAGCCAAGACACATTAGCCAAGACACCTTAGCCAAGACACCTTAGCCAAGACACCTTAGCCAAGACACATTAGCCAAGACACATTAGCCAAGACACCTTAGCCAAGACACCTTAGCCAAGACACCTTAGCCAAGACACCTTAGCTAAGACACATTAGCCAAGACACCTTAGCCAAGACACATTAGCCAAGACACATTAGCCAAGACACATCAGCCGAGACACTTTAGCCAAGACACCTTAGCCAAGACACATTAGCCAAGACACATTAGCCGAGACACCTTAGCCAAGACACCTTAGCCAAGACACCTTAGCCAAGACACCTTAGCCAAGACACCTTAGCCAAGACACATTAGCCAAGACACATTAGCCAAGACACCTTAGCCAAGACACATTAGCCAAGACACCTTAGCCAAGACACATTAGCCAAGACACATTAGCCAAGACACCTTAGCCAAGACACATTAGCCAAGACACATTAGCCAAGACACATTAGCCAAGACACCTTAGCCAAGACACCTTAGCCAAGGCACATTAGCCAAGACACATTAGCCGAGACACCTTAGCTAAGACACATTAGCCAAGACACCTTAGCCAAGACACATTAGCCACGATACCTTAGCCAAGACACCTTAGCCAAGACACATTAGCCAAGACACCTTAGCCAAGACACATTAGCCAAGACACATTAGCCAAGACACCTTAGCCAAGACACCTTAGCCAAGACACATTAGCCAAGACACCTTAGCCAAGACACCTTAGCCAAGACACATTAGCCATGACACCTTAGCCAAGACACCTTAGCCAAGACACCTTAGCCAAGACACCTTAGCCAAGACACATTAGCCAAGACACATTAGCCAAGACACCTTAGCCAAGACACCTTAGCCAAGACACCTTAGCCAAGACACCTTAGCCAAGACACCTTAGCCAAGACACCTTAGCCAAGACACATTAGCCAAGACACCTTAGCCAAGACACATTAGCCAAGACACATTAGCCAAGACACCTTAGCCAAGACACATTAGCCAAGACACATTAGCCAAGACACCTTAGCCAAGACACCTTAGCCAAGACACATTAGCCAAGACACATTAGCCGAGACACCTTAGCTAAGACACATTAGCCAAGACACCTTAGCCAAGACACATTAGCCAAGATACCTTAGCCAAGACACCTTAGCCAAGACACATTAGCCAAGACACCTTAGCCAAGACACATTAGCCAAGACACATTAGCCAAGACACATTAGCCAAGACACCTTAGCCAAGACACATTAGCCAAGACACATTAGCCACGACACCTTAGCCAAGACACCTTAGCCAAGACACATTAGCCATGACACCTTAGCCAAGACACCTTAGCCAAGACACATTAGCCAAGACACATTAGCCGAGACATATTAGCCAAGACACCTTAGCCAAGATAAATTAGCCAAGACACATTAGCCAAGACACATTAGCTAAGACACCTTAGCCAAGACACCTTAGCCAAGACACCTTAGCCAAGACACATTAGCCAAGACACATTAGCCGAGACACCTTAGCCAAGACACCTTAGCCAAGACACCTTAGCCAAGACACATTAGCCAAGACACCTTAGCCAAAACACCTTAGCCAAGACACATTAGCCAAGACACCTTAGCCAAGACACATTAGCCAAGACACATTAGCCAAGACACCTTAGCCAAGACACCTTAGCCAAGACACATTAGCCAAGACACATTAGCCGAGACACCTTAGCCAAGACACCTTAGCCAAGACACCTTAGCCAAGACACCTTAGCCAAGACACCTTAGCCAAGACACATTAGCCAAGACACATTAGCCAAGACACATTAGCCAAGACACCTTATCCAAGACACCTTAGCCAAGACACATTAGCCAAGACACCTTAGCCAAGACACCTTAGCCAAGACACCTTAGCCAAGACACCTTAGCCAAGACACCTTAGCCAAGACACATTAGCCAAGACACCTTAGCTAAGACACATTAGCCAAGACACCTTAGCCAAGACACATTAGCCAAGACACATTAGCCAAGACACCTTAGCCAAGACACATTAGCCAAGACACATTAGCCAAGACACCTTAGCCAAGACACCTTAGCCAAGACACCTTAGCCAAGACACATTAGCCAAGACACATTAGCCGAGACACCTTAGCCAAGACACCTTAGCCAAGACACATTAGCCAAGACACCTTAGCCAAGACACCTTAGCTAAGACACATTAGCCAAGACACCTTAGCCAAGACACATTAGCCAAAACACATTAGCCAAGACACATTAGCCAAGACACCTTAGCCAAGACACCTTAGCCAAGACACATTAGCCAAGACACATTAGCCGAGACATCTAAGCCAAGACACCTTAGCCAAGACACCTTAGCCAAGACACATTAGCCAAGACACATTTGCCGAGACACATTAGCCAAGACACCTTAGCCAAGACACCTTAGCCAAGACACATTAGCCAAGACACCTTAGCCAAGACACATTAGCTAAGACACATTAGCCAAGACACATTAGCCAAGACACCTTAGCCAAGACACCTTAGCCAAGACACCTTAGCCAAGACACATTAGCCAAAACACATTAGCCGAGACACCTTAGCCAAGACACCTTAGCCAAGACACATTAGCCAAGACACCTTAGCCAAGACACCTTAGCCAAGACACCTTAGCCCAGACACATTAGCCAAGACACATTAGCCGAGACACCTTAGCCAAGACACCTTAGCCAAGACACCTTAGCCAAGACACCTTAGCCAAGACACCTTAGCCAAGACACATTAGCCAAGACACATTAGCCAAGACACCTTAGCCAAGACACCTTAGCCAAGACACATTAGCCAAGACACCTTAGCCAAGACACCTTAGCCAAGACACCTTAGCCAAGACACCTTAGCCAAGACACCTTAGCCAAGACACTTTAGCCAAGACACCTTAGCCAAGACACCTTAGCTAAGACACATTAGCCAAGACACCTTAGCCAAGACACATTAGCCAAGACACATTAGCCAAGACACCTTAGCCAAGACACATTAGCCAAGACACATTAGCCAAGACACCTTAGCCAAGACACCTTAGCCAAGACACCTTAGCAAAGACACATTAGCCAAGACACATTAGCCGAGACACCTTAGCCAAGACACCTTAGCCAAGACACATTAGCCAAGACACCTTAGCCAAGACACCTTAGCTAAGACACATTAGCCAAGACACATTAGCCACGACACCTTAGCCAAGACACATTAGCCAAGACACATTAGCCAAGACACCTTAGCCAAGACACATTAGCCAAGACACCTTAGCCAAGACACCTTAGCCAAGACACCTTAGCCAAGATACTGTAGCCAAGACACATTAGCCAAGACACATTAGCCAAGACACCTTAGCCAAGACACATTAGCCAAGACACCTTAGCCAAGACACATTAGCCAAGACACATTAGCCGAGACACCTTAGCCAAGACACATTAGCCAAGACACCTTAGCCAAGACACATTAGCCAAGACACATTAGCCAAGACACATTAGCCAAGACACCTTAGCCAAGACACCTTAGCCAAGACACATTAGCCAAGACACCTTAGCCAAGACACCTTAGCCAAGACACATTAGCCAAGACACCTTAGCCAAGACACCTTAGCCAAGACACATTAGCCGAGACACATTAGCCAAGACACCTTAGCCAAGACACCTTAGCCAAGACACATTAGCCAAGACACCTTAGCCAAGACACATTAGCCAAGACACCTTAGCCAAGACACATTAGCCAAGACACCTTAGCCAAGACACATTAGCCAAGACACATTAGCCAAGACACATTAGCCAAGACACATTAGCCAAGACACCTTAGCCAAGACACATTAGCCAAGACACCTTAGCCAAGACACATTAGCGAAGACACCTTAGCCAAGACACCTTAGCCAAGACACATTAGCCAAGACACATGAGCCAAGACACATTAGCCGAGACACCTTAGCCAAGACACCTTAGCCAAGACACCTTAGCCAAGACACATAAGCCAAGACACATTAGCCAAGACACCTTAGCCGAGATACATTAGCCAAGACACATTAGCCAAGACACATTAGCCAAGACACATTAGCCAAGACACCTTAGCCAAGACACCTTAGCCAAGACACATTAGCCAAGACACATTAGCCAAGACACCTTAGCCAAGACACATTAGCCAAGACACATTAGCCAAGACACCTTAGCCAAGACACCTTAGCCAAGACACCTTAGCCAAGACACTTTAGCCAAGACACATTAGCCAAGACACATTAGCCAAGACACCTTAGCCGAGACACCTTAGCCAAGACACATTAGCCAAGACACCTTAGCCAAGACACCTTAGCCAAGACACATTAGCCAAGACATATTAGCCAAGACACATTAGCGAAGACACCTTAGCCAAGACACATTAGCCAAGACACATTAGCCAAGACACATTAGCCAAGACACATTAGCCGAGACACATTAGCCAAGACACCTTAGCCGAGACACCTTAGCCAAGACACATTAGCCAAGACACATTAGCCAAGACACCTTAGCCGAGACACATTAGCCAAGACACCTTAGCCAAGACACATTAGCCAAGACACCTTAGCCAAGACACATTAGCCAAGACACCTTAGCCAAGACACCTTAGCCAAGACACCTTAGCCAAGACACTTTAGCCAAGACACATTAGCCAAGACACATTAGCCAAGACACCTTAGCCAAGACACCTTAGCCAAGACACCTTAGCTAAGACACCTTAGCCAAGACACCTTAGCCAAGACACATTAGCCAAGACACCTTAGCCAAGACACATTAGTCAAGACACCTTAGCCAAGACACATTAGCCAAGACACATTAGCCAAGACACATTATCCAAGACACATTAGCCAAGACACATTAGCCAAGACACCTTAGCCAAGACACATTAGCCAAGACACCTTAGCCAAGACACATTAGCGAAGACACCTTAGCCAAGACACCTTAGCCAAGACACATTAGCCAAGACACATTAGCCAAGACACATTAGCCAAGACACATTAGCCAAGACACATTAGCCAAGACACATTAGCCAAGACACATTAGCCAAGACACCTTAGCCAAGACACATTAACCAAAACAACTTAGCCAAGACACCTTAGCCAAGACACATTAGCCAAGACACATTAGCCAAGACACATTAGCCGAGACACCTTAGCCAAGACACCTTAGCCAAGACACCTTAGCCAAGACACCTTAGCCAAGACACCTTAGCCAAGACACATTAGCCAAGACACCTTAGCCAAGACACATTAGCCGAGACACCTTATCCAAGACACCTTAGCCAAGACACCTTAGACAAGACACATTAGCCGAGACACATTAGCCAAGACACCTTAGCCAAGACACCTTAGCCATGACACCTTAGCCAAGACACATTAGCCAAGACACCTTAGCCAAGACACCTTAGCTAAGACACATTAGCCAAGACACCTTAGCCAAGACACATTAGCCAAGACACATTAGCCAAGACACCTTAGCCAAGACACATTAGCCAAGACACATTAGCCAAGACACCTTAGCCAAGACACATTAGCCTAGACACCTTAGCCAAGACACCTTAGCCAAGACACCTTAGCCAAGACACCTTAGCCAAGACACATTAGCCAAGACACCTTAGCCAAGACACATTAGCCAAGACACATTAGCCAAGACACCTTAGCCAAGACACATTAGCCAAGACACATTAGCCGAGACACCTTAGCCAAGACACATTAGCCAAGACACCTTAGCCAAGACACATTAGCCAAGACACATTAGCCAAGACACATTAGCCAAGACACATTAGCCAAGACACCTTAGCCAGGACACATTAGCCAAGACACATTAGCCAAGACACATTAGCCAAGACACATTAGCCAAGACACCTTAGCCAAGACACCTTAGCCAAGACACCTTAGCCAAGACACATTAGCCGAGACACATTAGCCAAGACACCTTAGCCAAGACACCTTAGCCAAGACACATTAGCCAAGACACCTTAGCCAAGACACATTAGCCAAGACACATTAGCCAAGACACCTTAGCCAAGACACATTAGCCAAGACACATTAGCCAAGACACATTAGCCAAGACACATTAGCCAAGACACATTAGCCAAGACACATTAGCCAAGACACCTTAGCCAAGACACATTAGCGAAGACACCTTAGCCAAGACACCTTAGCCAAAACACATTAGCCAAGACACATTAGCCAAGACACATTAGCCGAGACACCTTAGCCAAGACACCTTAGCCAAGACACCTTAGCCAAGACACATTAGCCAAGACACATTAGCCAAGACACATTAGCCAAGACACATTAGCCAAGACACATTAGCCAAGACACCTTAGCCAAGACACATTAGCCAAGACACCTTAGCCAAGACACATTAGCCAAGACACCTTAGCCAAGACACCTTAGCCAAGACACATTAGCCAAGACACCTTAACCAAGACACCTTAGCCAAGACACATTAGCCAAGACACCTTAGCCAAGACACATTAGCCAAGACACCTTAGCCAAGACACCTTAGCCAAGACACCTTAGCCAACACACATTAGTCAAGACACATTAGCCAAGACACCTTAGCCAAGACACCTTAGCCAAGACACCTTAGCTAAGACACCTTAGCCAAGACACCTTAGCCAAGACACATTAGCCAAGACACCTTAGCCAAGACACATTAGTCAAGACACCTTAGCCAAGACACATTAGCCAAGACACATTAGCCAAGACACATTAGCCAAGACACATTAGCCAAGACACATTAGCCAAGACACCTTAGCCAAGACACATTAGCCAAGACACCTTAGCCAAGACACATTAGCCAAGACACATTAGCGAAGACACCTTAGCCAAGACACCTTAGCCAAGACACATTAGCCAAGACACATTAGCCAAGACACATTAGCCAAGACACATTAGCCAAGACACCTTAGCCAAGACACATTAGCAAAGACACATTAGCCAAGACACATTAGCCAAGACACCTTAGCCAAGACACATTAGCCAAGACAACTAAGCCAAGACACCTTAGCCAAGACACATTAGCCAAGACACATTAGCCAAGACACCTTAGCCAAGACACCTTAGCCAAGACACATTAGCCAAGACACATTAGCCAAGACACATTAGCCGAGACACCTTAGCCAAGACACCTTAGCCAAGACACCTTAACCAAGACACATTAGCCAAGACACATTAGCCAAGACACATTAGCCAAGACACCTTAGCCAAGACACATTAGCCAAGACACCTTAGCCAAGACACATTAGCCAAGACACATTAGCCAAGACACATTAGCCAAGACACCTTAGCCAAGACACATTATCCAAGACACCTTAGCCAAGACACATTAGCCAAGACACCTTAGCCAAGACACCTTAGCCAAGACACATTAGCCAAGACACCTTAGCCAAGACACCTTAGCCAAGACACATTAGCCAAGACACCTTAGCCAAGACACCTTAGCCAAGACACATTAGCCAAGACACATTAGCCAAGACACCTTAGCCAAGACACCTTAGCCAAGACACCTTAGCCAAGACACATTAGCCAAGACACCTTAGCCAAGACACCTTAGCCAAGACACATTAGCCAAGACATATTAGCCAAGACACATTAGCGAAGACACCTTAGCCAAGACACATTAGCCAAGACACATTAGCCAAGACACATTAGCCAAGACACATTAGCCGAGACACATTAGCCAAGACACCTTAGCCAAGACACCTTAGCCAAGACACATTAGCCAAGACACATTAGCCAAGACACCTTAGCCGAGACACATTAGCCAAGACACCTTAGCCAAGACACATTAGCCAAGACACATTAGCCAAGACACATTAGCCAAGACACCTTAGCCAAGACACCTTAGCCAAGACACCTTAGCCAAGACACTTTAGCCAAGACACATTAGCCAAGACACATTAGCCAAGACACCTTAGCCAAGACACCTTAGCCAAGACACCTTAGCTAAGACACCTTAGCCAAGACACCTTAGCCAAGACACATTAGCCAAGACACCTTAGCCAAGACACATTAGTCAAGACACCTTAGCCAAGACACATTAGCCAAGACACATTAGCCAAGACACATTATCCAAGACACATTAGCCAAGACACATTAGCCAAGACACCTTAGCCAAGACACATTAGCCAAGACACCTTAGCCAAGACACATTAGCCAAGACACCTTAGCCAAGACACATTAGCGAAGACACCTTAGCCAAGACACCTTAGCCAAGACACATTAGCCAAGACACATTAGCCAAGACACATAAGCCAAGACACCTTAGCCAAGACACATTAGCCAAGACACATTAGCCAAGACACATTAGCCAAGACACATTAGCCAAGACACCTTAGCCAAGACACCTTAGCCAATACAACTTAGCCAAGACACCTTAGCCAAGACACATTAGCCAAGACACATTAGCCAAGACACATTAGCCGAGACACCTAAGCCAAGACACCTTAGCCAAGACACCTTAGCCAAGACACCTTAGCCAAGACACATTAGCCAAGACACCTTAGCCAAGACACATTAGCCGAGACACCTTAGCCAAGACACATTAGCCAAGACACCTTAGCCAAGACACCTTAGCCAAGACACATTAGCCGAGACACATTAGCCAAGACACCTTAGCCAAGACACCTTAGCCAAGACACCTTAGCCAAGACACATTAGCCAAGACACCTTAGCCAAGACACCTTAGCTAAGACACATTAGCCAAGACACCTTAGCCAAGACACATTAGCCAAGACACATTAGCCAAGACACCTTAGCCAAGACACATTAGCCAAGACACATTAGCCAAGACACCTTAGCCAAGACACATTAGCCAAGACACCTTAGCCAAGACACCTTAGCCAAGACACCTTAGCCAAGACACCTTAGCCAAGACACATTAGCCAAGACACCTTAGCCAAGACACATTAGCCAAGACACATTAGCCAAGACACCTTAGCCAAGACACATTAGCCAAGACACATTAGCCAAGACACCTTAGCCAAGACACATTAGCCAAGACACCTTAGCCAAGACACATTAGCCAAGACACATTAGCCAAGACACATTAGCCAAGACACCTTAGCCAAGACACATTAGCCAAGACACCTTAGCCAAGACACATTAGCCAAGACACATTAGCCGAGACACATTAGCCAAGACACATTAGCCAAGACACCTTAGCCAAGACACCTTAGCCAAGACACATTAGCCGAGACACATTAGCCAAGACACCTTAGCCAAGACACCTTAGCCAAGACACATTAGCCAAGACACCTTAGCCAAGACACATTAGCCAAGACACATTAGCCAAGACACCTTAGCCAAGACACATTAGCCAAGACACATTAGCCAAGACACATTAGCCAAGACACATTAGCCAAGACACATTAGCCAAGACACATTAGCCAAGACACCTTAGCCAAGACACATTAGCGAAGACACCTTAGCCAAGACACCTTAGCCAAAACACATTAGCCAAGACACATTAGCCAAGACACATTAGCCGAGACACCTTAGCCAAGACACCTTAGCCAAGACACCTTAGCCAAGACACATTAGCCAAGACACATTAGCCAAGACACCTTAGCCGAGACACCTTAGCCAAGACACATTAGCCAAGACACATTAGCCAAGACACCTTAGCCAAGACACATTAGCGAAGACACCTTAGCCAAGACACATTAGCCAAGACACCTTAGCCAAGACACCTTAGCCAAGACACATTAGCCAAGACACCTTAGCCAAGACACCTTAGCCAAGACACATTAGCCAAGACACCTTAGCCAAGACACATTAGCCAAGACACCTTAGCCAAGACACCTTAGCCAAGACACCTTAGCCAAGACACATTAGCCAAGACACATTAGCCAAGACACCTTATCCAAGACACCTTATCCAAGACACATTAGCCAAGACACATTAGCCAAGACACCTTAGCCAAGACACCTTAGCCAAGACACATTAGCCAAGACACCTTAGCCAAGACACATTAGCCAAGACACATTAGCCAAGACACATTAGCCAAGACACCTTAGCCAAGACACATTATCCAAGACACCTTAGCCAAGACACATTAGCCAAGACACCTTAGCCAAGACACCTTAGCCAAGACACCTTAGCCAAGACACTTTAGCCAAGACACATTAGCCAAGACACATTAGCCAAGACACCTTAGCAAAGACACCTTAGCCAAGACACCTTAGCCAAGACACCTTAGCCAAGACACCTTAGCCAAGACACATTAGCCAAGACACCTTAGCCAAGACACATTAGCCAAGACACCTTAGCCAAGACACATTAGCCAAGACACATTAGCCAAGACACCTTAGCCAAGACACCTTAGCCAAGACACCTTAGCCAAGACACATTAGCCAAGACACATTAGCCAAGACACCTTAGCCAAGACACCTTAGCCAAGACACATTAGCCAAGACACATTAGCCAAGACACATTAGCCAAGACACATTAGCCAAGACACATTAGCCAAGACACATTAGCCAAGACACCTTAGCCAAGACACATTAGCCAAGACACCTTAGCCAAGACACATTAGCGAAGACACCTTAGCCAAGACACCTTAGCCAAGACACATTAGCCAAGACACATTAGCCAAGACACATTAGCCGAGACACATTAGCCAAGACACATTAGCCGAGACACCTTAGCCAAGACACCTTAGCCAAGACACCTTAGCCAAGACACATTAGCCAAGACACATTAGCCAAGACACCTTAGCCGAGACACATTAGCCAAGACACCTTAGCCAAGACACATTAGCCAAGACACCTTAGCCAAGACACCTTAGCCAAGACACCTTAGCCAAGACACGTTAGCCAAGACACCTTAGCCAAGACACCTTAGCCAAGACACATTAGCCAAGACACATTAGCCAAGACACATTAGCCAAGACACCTTAGCCAAGACACCTTAGCCAAGACACCTTAGCTAAGACACCTTAGCCAAGACACCTTAGCCAAGACACATTAGCCAAGACACCTTAGCCAAGACACATTAGTCAAGACACCTTAGCCAAGACACATTAGCCAAGACACATTAGCCAAGACACATTATCCAAGACACATTAGCCAAGACACATTAGCCAAGACACCTTAGCCAAGACACATTAGCCAAGACACCTTAGCCAAGACACATTAGCCAAGACACCTTAGCCAAGACACATTAGCGAAGACACCTTAGCCAAGACACCTTAGCCAAGACACATTAGCCAAGACACATTAGCCAAGACACATTAGCCAAGACACATTAGCCAAGACACATTAGCCAAGACACATTAGCCAAGACACATTAGCCAAGACACATTAGCCAAGACACATTAGCCAAGACACCTTAGCCAAGACACATTAGCCAAGACAACTTAGCCAAGACACCTTAGCCAAGACACATTAGCCAAGACACCTTAGCCAAGACACCTTAGCCAAGACACCTTAGCCAAGACACATTAGCCAAGACACATTAGCCAAGACACATTAGCCGAGACACCTTAGCCAAGACACCTTAGCCAAGACACCTTAGCCAAGACACATTAACCAAGACACCTTAGCCGAGACACATTAGCCAAGACACATTAGCCAAGACACATTAGTAAAGACACCTTAGCCAAGACACCTTAGCCAAGACACCTTAGCCAAGACACATTAGCCAAGACACCTTAGCCAAGACACCTTAGCCAAGACACATTAGCCAAGACACCTTAGCCAAGACACCTTAGCCAAGACACCTTAGCCAAGACACATTAGCCAAGACACCTTAGCCAAGACACATTAGCCAAGACACATTAGCCAAGACACATTAGCCAAGACACATTAGCCAAGACACATTAGCCAAGACACCTTAGCCAAGACACCTTAGCCAAGACACCTTAGCCAAGACACATTAGCCAAGACACATTAGCCAAGACACATTAGCCAAGACACCTTATTAAAGACACATTAGCCAAGACACATTAGCCAAGACACCTTAGCCAAGACACCTTAGCCAAGACACCTTAGCCAAGACACCTTAGCCAAGACACCTTAGCCAAGACACATTAGCCAAGACACCTTAGCCAAGACACATTAGCCAAGACACCTTAGCCAAGACACATTAGCCAAGACACATTAGCCAAGACACATTAGCCAAGACACCTTAGCCAAGACACCTTAGCCAAGACACCTTAGCCAAGACACATTAGCCAAGACACATTAGCCAAGACACATTAGCCAAGACACCTTAGCCAAGACACCTTAGCCAAGACACATTAGCCAAGACACATTAGCCAAGACACATTAGCCAAGACACATTAGCCAAGACACATTAGCCAAGACACCTTAGCCAAGACACATTAGCCAAGACACCTTAGCCAAGACACATTAGCGAAGACACCTTAGCCAAGACACCTTAGCCAAGACACATTAGCCAAGACACATTAGCCAAGACACATTAGCCGAGACACATTAGCCAAGACACATTAGCCGAGACACCTTAGCCAAGACACATTAGCCAAGACACCTTAGCCAAGACACATTAGCCAAGACACATTAGCCAAGACACCTTAGCCGAGACACATTAGCCAAGACACATTAGCCAAGACACATTAGCCAAGACACCTTAGCCAAGACACCTTAGCCAAGACACCTTAGCCAAGACACGTTAGCCAAGACACCTTAGCCAAGACATCTTAGCCAAGACACATTAGCCAAGACACATTAGCCAAGACACATTAGCCAAGACACCTTAGCCAAGACACCTTAGCCTAGACACATTAGCCAAGACACATTAGCGAAGACACCTTAGCCAAGACACCTTAGCCAAGACACATTAGCCAAGACACATTAGCCAAGACACCTTAGCCAAGACACCTTAGCCAAGACACATTAGTCAAGACACATTAGCCAAGACACCTTAGCCAAGACACCTTAGCCAAGACACCTTAGCTAAGACACCTTAGCCAAGACACCTTAGCCAAGACACATTAGCCAAGACACCTTAGCCAAGACACATTAGTCAAGACACCTTAGCCAAGACACATTAGCCAAGACACATTAGCCAAGACACATTATCCAAGACACATTAGCCAAGACACATTAGCCAAGACACCTTAGCCAAGACACATTAGCCAAGACACCTTAGCCAAGACACATTAGCCAAGACACATTAGCGAAGGCACCTTAGCCAAGACACCTTAGCCAAGACACATTAGCCAAGACACATTAGCCAAGACACATTAGCCAAGACACATTAGCCAAGACACATTAGCCAAGACACCTTAGCCAAGACACATTAGCCAAGACACATTAGCCAAGACACATTAGCCAAGACACCTTAGCCAAGACACATTAGCCAAGACAACTAAGCCAAGACACCTTAGCCAAGACACATTAGCCAAGACACATTAGCCAAGACACCTTAGCCAAGACACCTTAGCCAAGACACATTAGCCAAGACACATTAGCCAAGACACATTAGCCGAGACACCTTAGCCAAGACACCTTAGCCAAGACACCTTAACCAAGACACATTAGCCAAGACACATTAGCCAAGACACATTAGCCAAGACACCTTAGCCAAGACACATTAGCCAAGACACCTTAGCCAAGACACCTTAGCCAAGACACATTAGCCAAGACACCTTAGCCAAGACACATTAGCCAAGACACATTAGCCAAGACACATTAGCCAAGACACCTTAGCCAAGACACATTATCCAAGACACCTTAGCCAAGACACATTAGCCAAGACACCTTAGCCAAGACACCTTAGCCAAGACACCTTAGCCAAGACACCTTAGCCAAGACACCTTAGCCAAGACACATTAGCCAAGACACATTAGCCAAGACACCTTAGCCAAGACACCTTAGCCAAGACACCTTAGCCAAGACACATTAGCCAAGACACCTTAGCCAAGACACCTTAGCCAAGACACATTAGCCAAGACATATTAGCCAAGACACATTAGCGAAGACACCTTAGCCAAGACACATTAGCCAAGACACATTAGCCAAGACACATTAGCCAAGACACATTAGCCAAGACACATTAGCCAAGACACATTAGCCAAGACACCTTAGCCAAGACACATTATCCAAGACACCTTAGCCAAGACACATTAGCCGAGACACATTAGCCAAGACACCTTAGCCAAGACACCTTAGCCAAGACACATTAGCCAAGACACCTTAGCCAAGACACATTAGCCAAGACACATTAGCCAAGACACCTTAGCCAAGACACATTAGCCAAGACACATTAGCCAAGACACATTAGCCAAGACACATTAGCCAAGACACATTAGCCAAGACACATTAGCCAAGACACCTTAGCCAAGACACATTAGCGAAGACACCTTAGCCAAGACACCTTAGCCAAAACACATTAGCCAAGACACATTAGCCAAGACACATTAGCCGAGACACCTTAGCCAAGACACCTTAGCCAAGACACCTTAGCCAAGACACATTAGCCAAGACACATTAGCCAAGACACATTAGCCAAGACACATTAGCCAAGACACATTAGCCAAGACACCTTAGCCAAGACACATTAGCCAAGACACCTTAGCCAAGACACATTAGCCAAGACACCTTAGCCAAGACACCTTAGCCAAGACACATTAGCCAAGACACCTTAACCAAGACACCTTAGCCAAGACACATTAGCCAAGACACCTTAGCCAAGACACATTAGCCAAGACACCTTAGCCAAGACACCTTAGCCAAGACACCTTAGCCAAGACACATTAGTCAAGACACATTAGCCAAGACACCTTAGCCAAGACACCTTAGCCAAGACACCTTAGCTAAGACACCTTAGCCAAGACACCTTAGCCAAGACACATTAGCCAAGACACCTTAGCCAAGACACATTAGTCAAGACACCTTAGCCAAGACACATTAGCCAAGACACATTAGCCAAGACACATTATCCAAGACACATTAGCCAAGACACATTAGCCAAGACACCTTAGCCAAGACACATTAGCCAAGACACCTTAGCCAAGACACATTAGCCAAGACACATTAGCGAAGAAACCTTAGCCAAGACACCTTAGCCAAGACACATTAGCCAAGACACATTAGTTAAGACACCTTAGCCAAGACACCTTAGCCAAGACAACTTAGCCAAGACACCTTAGCCAAGACACATTAGCCAAGACACATTAGCCAAGACACATTAGCCGAGACACCTAAGCCAAGACACCTTAGCCAAGACACCTTAGCCAAGACACCTTAGCCAAGACACATTAGCCAAGACACCTTAGCCAAGACACATTAGCCGAGACACCTTAGCCAAGACACATTAGCCAAGACACCTTAGCCAAGACACCTTAGCCAAGACACATTAGCCAAGACACATTAGCCAAGACACCTTAGCCAAGACACCTTAGCCAAGACACCTTAGCCAAGACACCTTAGCCAAGACACATTAGCCAAGACACCTTAGCCAAGACACCTTAGCTAAGACACATTAGCCAAGACACCTTAGCCAAGACACATTAGCCAAGACACATTAGCCAAGACACCTTAGCCAAGACACATTAGCCAAGACACATTAGCCAAGACACCTTAGCCAAGACACATTAGCCAAGACACCTTAGCCAAGACACCTTAGCCAAGACACCTTAGCCAAGACACATTAGCCAAGACACATTAGCCAAGACACATTAGCCAAGACACCTTAGCCAAGACACATTAGCCAAGACACCTTAGCCAAGACACATTAGCCAAGACACCTTAGCCAAGACACCTTAGCCAAGACACATTAGCCAAGACACATTAGCCAAGACACCTTAGCCAAGACACATTAGCCAAGACACCTTAGCCAAGACACATTAGCCAAGACACCTTAGCCATGACACCTTAGCCAAGACACCTTAGCCAAGACACATTAGTCAAGACACATTAGCCAAGACACCTTAGCCAAGACACCTTAGCCAAGACACCTTAGCTAAGACACCTTAGCCAAGACACCTTAGCCAAGACACATTAGCCAAGACACCTTAGCCAAGACACATTAGTCAAGACTCCTTAGCCAAGACACATTAGCCAAGACACATTAGCCAAGACACATTATCCAAGACACATTAGCCAAGACACATTAGCCAAGACACCTTAGCCAAGACACATTAGCCAAGACACCTTAGCCAAGACACATTAGCCAAGACACATTAGCGAAGACACCTTAGCCAAGACACCTTAGCCAAGACACATTAGCCAAGACACATTAGTTAAGACACCTTAGCCAAGACACCTTAGCCAAGACAACTTAGCCAAGACACCTTAGCCAAGACACATTAGCCAAGACACATTAGCCAAGACACATTAGCCGAGACACCTAAGCCAAGACACCTTAGCCAAGACACCTTAGCCAAGACACCTTAGCCAAGACACATTAGCCAAGACACCTTAGCCAAGACACATTAGCCGAGACACCTTAGCCAAGACACATTAGCCAAGACACCTTAGCCAAGACACCTTAGCCAAGACACATTAGCCAAGACACATTAGCCAAGACACCTTAGCCAAGACACCTTAGCCAAGACACCTTAGCCAAGACACCTTAGCCAAGACACATTAGCCAAGACACCTTAGCCAAGACACCTTAGCTAAGACACATTAGCCAAGACACCTTAGCCAAGACACATTAGCCAAGACACATTAGCCAAGACACCTTAGCCAAGACACATTAGCCAAGACACATTAGCCAAGACACCTTAGCCAAGACACATTAGCCAAGACACCTTAGCCAAGACACCTTAGCCAAGACACCTTAGCCAAGACACCTTAGCCAAGACACATTAGCTAAGACACCTTAGCCAAGACACATTAGCCAAGACACATTAGCCAAGACACCTTAGCCAAGACACATTAGCCAAGACACATTAGCCAAGACACCTTAGCCAAGACACATTAGCCAAGACACCTTAGCCAAGACACATTAGCCAAGACACATTAGCCAAGACACATTAGCCAAGACACCTTAGCCAAGACACATTAGCCAAGACACCTTAGCCAAGACACATTAGCCAAGACACATTAGCCGAGACACCTTAGCCAAGACACATTAGCCAAGACACCTTAGCCAAGACACCTTAGCCAAGACACATTAGCCGAGACACATTAGCCAAGACACCTTAGCCAAGACACCTTAGCCAAGACACATTAGCCAAGACACCTTAGCCAAGACACATTAGCCAAGACACATTAGCCAAGACACCTTAGCCAAGACACATTAGCCAAGACACATTAGCCAAGACACATTAGCCAAGACACATTAGCCAAGACACATTAGCCAAGACACCTTAGCCAAGACACATTAGCGAAGACACCTTAGCCAAGACACCTTAGCCAAAACACATTAGCCAAGACACATTAGCCAAGACACATTAGCCGAGACACCTTAGCCAAGACACCTTAGCCAAGACACCTTAGCCAAGACACATTAGCCAAGACACATTAGCCAAGACACCTTAGCCGAGACACCTTAGCCAAGACACATTAGCCAAGACACATTAGCCAAGACACCTTAGCCAAGACACATTAGCGAAGACACCTTAGCCAAGACACATTAGCCAAGACACCTTAGCCAAGACACCTTAGCCAAGACACATTAGCCAAGACACCTTAGCCAAGACACCTTAGCCAAGACACATTAGCCAAGACACCTTAGCCAAGACACATTAGCCAAGACACCTTAGCCAAGACACCTTAGCCAAGACACCTTAGCCAAGACACATTAGCCAAGACACATTAGCCAAGACACCTTATCCAAGACACCTTATCCAAGACACATTAGCCAAGACACATTAGCCAAGACACCTTAGCCAAGACACCTTAGCCAAGACACATTAGCCAAGACACCTTAGCCAAGACACATTAGCCAAGACACATTAGCCAAGACACATTAGCCAAGACACCTTAGCCAAGACACATTATCCAAGACACCTTAGCCAAGACACATTAGCCAAGACACCTTAGCCAAGACACCTTAGCCAAGACACCTTAGCCAAGACACTTTAGCCAAGACACATTAGCCAAGACACATTAGCCAAGACACCTTAGCCAAGACACCTTAGCCAAGACACCTTAGCCAAGACACCTTAGCCAAGACACCTTAGCCAAGACACATTAGCCAAGACACCTTAGCCAAGACACATTAGCCAAGACACCTTAGCCAAGACACATTAGCCAAGACACATTAGCCAAGACACCTTAGCCAAGACACCTTAGCCAAGACACCTTAGCCAAGACACATTAGCCAAGACACATTAGCCAAGACACCTTAGCCAAGACACCTTAGCCAAGACACATTAGCCAAGACACATTAGCCAAGACACATTAGCCAAGACACATTAGCCAAGACACATTAGCCAAGACACCTTAGCCAAGACACATTAGCCAAGACACCTTAGCCAAGACACATTAGCGAAGACACCTTAGCCAAGACACCTTAGCCAAGACACATTAGCCAAGACACATTAGCCAAGACACATTAGCCGAGACACATTAGCCAAGACACATTAGCCGAGACACCTTAGCCAAGACACCTTAGCCAAGACACCTTAGCCAAGACACATTAGCCAAGACACATTAGCCAAGACACCTTAGCCGAGACACATTAGCCAAGACACCTTAGCCAAGACACATTAGCCAAGACACCTTAGCCAAGACACCTTAGCCAAGACACCTTAGCCAAGACACGTTAGCCAAGACACCTTAGCCAAGACACCTTAGCCAAGACACATTAGCCAAGACACATTAGCCAAGACACCTTAGCCAAGACACCTTAGCCAAGACACCTTAGCTAAGACACCTTAGCCAAGACACCTTAGCCAAGACACATTAGCCAAGACACCTTAGCCAAGACACATTAGTCAAGACACCTTAGCCAAGACACATTAGCCAAGACACATTAGCCAAGACACATTATCCAAGACACATTAGCCAAGACACATTAGCCAAGACACCTTAGCCAAGACACATTAGCCAAGACACCTTAGCCAAGACACATTAGCCAAGACACCTTAGCCAAGACACATTAGCGAAGACACCTTAGCCAAGACACCTTAGCCAAGACACATTAGCCAAGACACATTAGCCAAGACACATTAGCCAAGACACATTAGCCAAGACACATTAGCCAAGACACATTAGCCAAGACACATTAGCCAAGACACATTAGCCAAGACACATTAGCCAAGACACCTTAGCCAAGACACATTAGCCAAGACAACTTAGCCAAGACACCTTAGCCAAGACACATTAGCCAAGACACATTAGCCAAGACACCTTAGCCAAGACACCTTAGCCAAGACACATTAGCCAAGACACATTAGCCAAGACACATTAGCCAAGACACATTAGCCAAGACACATTATCCAAGACACATTAGCCAAGACACATTAGCCAAGACACATTAGCCGAGACACATTAGCCAAGACACATTAGCCGAGACACCTTAGCCAAGACACCTTAGCCAAGACACCTTAGCCAAGACACATTAGCCAAGACACATTAGCCAAGACACCTTAGCCGAGACACATTAGCCAAGACACCTTAGCCAAGACACATTAGCCAAGACACCTTAGCCAAGACACCTTAGCCAAGACACCTTAGCCAAGACACGTTAGCCAAGACACCTTAGCCAAGACACCTTAGCCAAGACACATTAGCCAAGACACATTAGCCAAGACACATTAGCCAAGACACCTTAGCTAAGACACCTTAGCCAAGACACCTTAGCCAAGACACATTAGCCAAGACACCTTAGCCAAGACACATTAGTCAAGACACCTTAGCCAAGACACATTAGCCAAGACACATTAGCCAAGACACATTATCCAAGACACATTAGCCAAGACACATTAGCCAAGACACCTTAGCCAAGACACATTAGCCAAGACACCTTAGCCAAGACACATTAGCCAAGACACCTTAGCCAAGACACATTAGCGAAGACACCTTAGCCAAGACACCTTAGCCAAGACACATTAGCCAAGACACATTAGCCAAGACACATTAGCCAAGACACATTAGCCAAGACACATTAGCCAAGACACATTAGCCAAGACACATTAGCCAAGACACATTAGCCAAGACACATTAGCCAAGACACCTTAGCCAAGACACATTAGCGAAGACACCTTAGCCAAGACACCTTAGCCAAGACACCTTAGCCAAGACACATTAACCAAGACACCTTAGCCGAGACACATTAGCCAAGACACATTAGCCAAGACACATTAGTAAAGACACCTTAGCCAAGACACCTTAGCCAAGACACATTAGCCAAGACACCTTAGCCAAGACACCTTAGCCAAGACAAATTAGCCAAGACACCTTAGCCAAGACACCTTAGCCAAGACACCTTAGCCAAGACACATTAGCCAAGACACCTTAGCCAAGACACATTAGCCAAGACACATTAGCCAAGACATATTAGCCAAGACACATTAGCCAAGACACATTAGCCAAGACACATTAGCCAAGACACCTTAGCCAAGACACCTTAGCCAAGACACCTTAGCCAAGACACATTAGCCAAGACACATTAGCCAAGACACATTAGCCAAGACACCTTATTAAAGACACATTAGCCAAGACACATTAGCCAAGACACCTTAGCCAAGACACCTTAGCCAAGACACCTTAGCCAAGACACCTTAGCCAAGACACCTTAGCCAAGACACATTAGCCAAGACACCTTAGCCAAGACACATTAGCCAAGACACCTTAGCCAAGACACATTAGCCAAGACACATTAGCCAAGACACATTAGCCAAGACACCTTAGCCAAGACACATTAGCCAAGACACCTTAGCCAAGACACATTAGCCAAGACACATTAGCCAAGACACCTTAGCCAAGACACCTTAGCCAAGACACCTTAGCCAAGACACATTAGCCAAGACACATTAGCCAAGACACCTTAGCCAAGACACCTTAGCCAAGACACATTAGCCAAGACACATTAGCCAAGACACCTTAGCCAAGACACATTAGCGAAGACACCTTAGCCAAGACACCTTAGCCAAGACACATTAGCCAAGACACATTAGCCAAGACACATTAGCCGAGACACATTAGCCAAGACACATTAGCCGAGACACCTTAGCCAAGACACATTAGCCAAGACACCTTAGCCAAGACACATTAGCCAAGACACATTAGCCAAGACACCTTAGCCGAGACACATTAGCCAAGACACATTAGCCAAGACACATTAGCCAAGACACCTTAGCCAAGACACCTTAGCCAAGACACCTTAGCCAAGACACGTTATCCAAGACACCTTAGCCAAGACACCTTAGCCAAGACACCTTAGCCAAGACACATTAGCCAAGACACATTAGCCAAGACACCTTAGCCAAGACACCTTAGCCTAGACACATTAGCCAAGACACATTAGCGAAGACACCTTAGCCAAGACACCTTAGCCAAGACACATTAGCCAAGACACATTAGCCAAGACACCTTAGCCAAGACACCTTAGCCAAGACACCTTAGCCAAGACACATTAGCCAAGACACATTAGCCAAGACACATTAGCCAAGACACATTAGCCAAGACACCTTAGCCAAGACACATTAGCCAAGACACCTTAGCCAAGACACATTAGCGAAGACACCTTAGCCAAGACACCTTAGCCAAGACACATTAGCCAAGACACATTAGCCAAGACACATTAGCCGAGACACCTTAGCCAAGACACCTTAGCCAAGACACCTTAGCCAAGACACATTAACCAAGACACCTTAGCCGAGACACATTAGCCAAGACACATTAGCCAAGACACATTAGTCAAGACACCTTAGCCAAGACACCTTAGCCAAGACACCTTAGCCAAGACACATTAGCCAAGACACCTTAGCCAAGACACCTTAGCCAAGACACATTAGCCAAGACACCTTAGCCAAGACACCTTAGCCAAGACACCTTAGCCAAGACACATTAGCCAAGACACCTTAGCCAAGACACATTAGCCAAGACACATTAGCCAAGACACATTAGCCAAGACACCTTAGCAAAGACACATTAGCCAAGACACATTAGCCAAGACACATTAGCCAAGACACCTTAGCCAAGACACCTTAGCCAAGACACCTTAGCCAAGACACATTAGCCAAGACACATTAGCCAAGACACCTTAGCCAAGACACCTTAGCCAAGACACATTAGCCAAGACACATTAGCCAAGACACCTTAGCCAAGACACATTAGCCAAGACACCTTAGCCAAGACACCTTAGCCAAGACACATTAGCCAAGACACATTAGCCAAGACACATTAGCCAAGACACCTTAGCCAAGACACATTATCCAAGACACCTTAGCCAAGACACATTAGCCAAGACACCTTAGCCAAGACACCTTAGCCAAGACACTTTAGCCAAGACACATTAGCCAAGACACCTTAGCCAAGACACCTTAGCCAAGACACCTTAGCCAAGACACCTTAGCCAAGACACCTTAGCCAAGACACATTAGCCAAGACACCTTAGCCAAGACACATTAGCCAAGACACATTAGCCAAGACACATTAGCCAAGACACATTAGCCAAGACACATTAGCCAAGACACCTTAGCCAAGACACATTAGCCAAGACACCTTAGCCAAGACACATTAGCGAAGACACCTTAGCCAAGACACCTTAGCCAAGACACCTTAGCCAAGACACCTTAGCCAAGACACATTAGCCAAGACACCTTAGCCAAGACACATTAGCCAAGACACCTTAGCCAAGACACCTTAGCCAAGACACATTAGCCAAGACACATTAGCCAAGACACCTTAGCCATGACACATTAGCGAAGACACCTTAGCCAAGACACCTTAGCCAAGACACATTAGCCAAGACACCTTAGCCAAGACACATTAGCCGAGACACATTAGCCAAGACACATTAGCCGAGACACCTTAGCCAAGACACCTTAGCCAAGACACCTTAGCCAAGACACATTAGCCAAGACACATTAGCCAAGACACCTTAGCCGAGACACATTAGCCAAGACACATTAGCCAAGACACCTTAGCCAAGACACCTTAGCCAAGACACCTTAGCTAAGACACATTAGCCAAGACACCATAGCCAAGACACATTAGCCAAGACACATTAGCCAAGACACATTAGCCAAGACACATTAGCCAAGACACCTTAGCCAAGACACATTAGCCAAGACACCTTAGCCAAGACACATTAGCGAAGACACCTTAGCCAAGACACCTTAGCCAAGACACATTAGCCAAGACACATTAGCCAAGACACATTAGCCAAGACACCTTAGCCAAGACACATTAGCCAAGACACCTTATCCAAGACACATTAGCCAAGACACATTAGCCAAGACACCTTAGCCAAGACACCTTAGCCAAGACACCTTAGCCAAGACACATTAGCCAAGACACCTTAGCCAAGACACATTAGCCAAGACACCTTAGCCAAGACACCTTAGCCAAGACACATTAGCCAAGACACCTTAGCCAAGACACATTAGCCAAGACACATTAGCCAAGACACATTAGCCAAGACACCTTAGCCAAGACACATTAGCCAAGACACATTAGCCAAGACACATTAGCCAAGACACATTAGCCAAGACTCCTTAGCCAAGACACATTAGCCAAGACACCTTAGCCAAGACACATTAGCGAAGACACCTTAGCCAAGACACCTTAGCCAAGACACATTAGCCAAGACACATTAGCCAAGACACATTAGCCGAGACACCTTAGCCAAGACACCTTAGCCAAGACACCTTAGCCAAGACACATTAGCCAAGACACCTTAGCCGAGACACATTAGCCAAGACACATTAGCCAAGACACATTAGCCAAGACACCTTAGCCAAGACACCTTAGCCAAGACACCTTAGCCAAGACACATTAGCCAAGACACCTTAGCCAAGACACCTTAGCCAAGACACATTAGCCAAGACACATTAGCCAAGACACTTTAGCCAAGACACCTTAGCCAAGACACATTAGCCAAGACACATTAGCCAAGACACCTTAGCCAAGACACCTTAGCCAAGACACATTAGCCAAGACACATTAGCCAAGACACATTAGCCAAGACACCTTATCCAAGACACATTAGCCAAGACACATTAGCCAAGACACATTAGCCAAGACACCTTAGCCAAGACACATTAGCCAAGACACCTTAGCCAAGACACATTAGCCAAGACACATTAGCCAAGACACATTAGCCAAGACACATTAGCCGAGACACCTTAGCCAAGACACCTTAGCCAAGACACCTTAGCCAAGACACCTTAGCCAAGACACATTAGCCAAGACACATTAGCCAAGACACCTTAGCCAAGACACCTTAGCCAAGACACATTAGCCAAGACACATTAGCCAAGACACCTTAGCCAAGACACCTTAGCCAAGACACATTAGCCAAGACACCTTAGCCGAGACACCTTAGCCAAGACACCTTAGCCAAGACACCTTAGCCAAGACACATTAGCCAAGACACATTAGCCAAGACACCTTAGCCGAGACACATTAGCCAAAACACATTAGCCAAAACACATTAGCCAAGACACATTAGCCAAGACACCTTAGCCAAGACACCATAGCCAAGACACCTTAGCCAAGACACCTTAGCCAAGACACATTAGCCAAGACACATTAGCCAAGACACATTAGCCAAGACACATTAGCCAAGACACCTTAGCCAAGACACATTAGCGAAGACACCTTAGCCAAGACACCTTAGCCAAGACACATTAGCCAAGACACATTAGCCAAGACACATTAGCCAAGACACCTTAGCCAAGACACATTAGCCAAGACACATTAGCCAAGACACATTAGCCAAGACACATTAGCCAAGACACCTTAGCCAAGACACATTAGCCAAGACACCTTAGCCAAGACACATTAGCTAAGACACCTTAGCCAAGACACCTTAGCCAAGACACATTAGCCAAGACACATTAGCCAAGACACATTAGCCGAGACACCTTAGCCAAGACACCTTAGCCAAGACACCTTAGCCAAGACACATTAACCAAGACACCTTACCCAAGACACATTAGCCAAGACACATTAGCCAAGACACATTAGTCAAGACACCTTAGCCAAGACACCTTAGCCAAGACACCTTAGCCAAGACACATTAGCCAAGACACCTTAGCCAAGACACCTTAGCCAAGACACATTAGCCAAGACACCTTAGCCAAGACACCTTAGCCAAGACACCTTAGCCAAGACACATTAGCCAAGACACCTTAGCCAAGACACATTAGCCAAGACACATTAGCCAAGACACATTAGCCAAGACACCTTAGCCAAGACACATTAGCCAAGACACATTAGCCAAGACACATTAGCCAAGACACCTTAGCCAAGACACCTTAGCCAAGACACCTTAGCCAAGACACATTAGCCAAGACACATTAGCCAAGACACCTTATCCAAGACACCTTAGCCAAGACACATTAGCCAAGACACATTAGCCAAGACACCTTAGCCAAGACACCTTAGCCAAGACACATTAGCCAAGACACCTTAGCCAAGACACATTAGAAAAGACACATTAGCCAAGACACATTAGCCAAGACACCTTAGCCAAGACACATTATCCAAGACACCTTAGCCAAGACACATTAGCCAAGACACCTTAGCCAAGACACCTTAGCCAAGACACTTTAGCCAAGACACATTAGCCAAGACACCTTAGCCAAGACACCTTAGCCAAGACACCTTAGCCAAGACACCTTAGCCAAGACACCTTAGCCAAGACACCTTAGCCAAGACACATTAGCCAAGACACCTTAGCCAAGACACATTAGCCAAGACACCTTAGCCAAGACACATTAGCGAAGACACCTTAGCCAAGACACCTTAGCCAAGACACCTTAGCCAAGACACCTTAGCCAAGACACATTAGCCAAGACACCTTAGCCAAGACACATTAGCCAAGACACATTAGCCAAGACACCTTAGCCAAGACACCTTAGCCAAGACACCTTAGCCAAGACACCTTAGCCAAGACACCTTAGCCAAGACACCTTAGCCAAGACACCTTAGCCAAGACACATTAGCCAAGACACCTTAGCCAAGACACATTAGCCAAGACACCTTAGCCAAGACACATTAGCGAAGACACCTTAGCCAAGACACCTTAGCCAAGACACCTTAGCCAAGACACATTAGCCAAGACACCTTAGCCAAGACACATTAGCCAAGACACCTTAGCCAAGACACCTTAGCCAAGACACATTAGCCAAGACACATTAGCCAAGACACCTTAGCCATGACACATTAGCGAAGACACCTTAGCCAAGACACCTTAGCCAAGACACATTAGCCAAGACACCTTAGCCAAGACACATTAGCCGAGACACATTAGCCAAGACACATTAGCCGAGACACCTTAGCCAAGACACCTTAGCCAAGACACCTTAGCCAAGACACATTAGCCAAGACACATTAGCCAAGACACCTTAGCCGAGACACATTAGCCAAGACACATTAGCCAAGACACATTAGCCAAGACACCTTAGCCAAGACACCTTAGCCAAGACACCTTAGCTAAGACACATTAGCCAAGACACCATAGCCAAGACACATTAGCCAAGACACATTAGCCAAGACACATTAGCCAAGACACATTAGCCAAGACACATTAGCCAAGACACCTTAGCCAAGACACATTAGCCAAGACACCTTAGCCAAGACACATTAGCGAAGACACCTTAGCCAAGACACCTTAGCCAAGACACATTAGCCAAGACACATTAGCCAAGACACATTAGCCAAGACACCTTAGCCAAGACACATTAGCCAAGACACCTTAGCCACGACACCTTAGCCAAGACACATTAGCCAAGACACCTTAGCCAAGACACCTTAGCCAAGACACCTTAGCCAAGACACATTAGCCAAGACACCTTAGCCAAGACACATTAGCCAAGACACCTTAGCCAAGACACCTTAGCCAAGACACATTAGCCAAGACACCTTAGCCAAGACACATTAGCCAAGACACATTAGCCAAGACACATTAGCCAAGACACCTTAGCCAAGACACATTAGCCAAGACACCTTAGCTAAGACACATTAGCCAAGACACATTAGCCAAGACACATTAGCCAAGACACCTTAGCCAAGACACATTAGCCAAGACACCTTAGCCAAGACACATTAGCGAAGACACCTAAGCCAAGACACCTTAGCCAAGACACATTAGCCAAGACACCTTAGCCAAGACACATTAGCCGAGACACCTTAGCCAAGACACCTTAGCCAAGACACCTTAGCCAAGACACATTAGCCAAGACACCTTAGCCGAGACACATTAGCCAAGACACCTTAGCCAAGACACCTTAGCCAAGACACCTTAGCCAAGACACATTAGCCAAGACACATTAGCCAAGACACCTTAGCCAAGACACATTAGCCAAGACACATTAGCCAAGACACATTAGCCAAGACACCTTAGCCAAGACACATTAGCCAAGACACATTAGCCAAGACACCTTAGCCAAGACACCTTAGCCAAGACACATTAGCCAAGACACATTAGCCAAGACACATTAGCCAAGACACCTTATCCAAGACACATTAGCCAAGACACATTAGCCAAGACACCTTAGCCAAGACACCTTAGCCAAGACACATTAGCCAAGACACATTAGCCAAGACACATTAGCCAAGACACATTAGCCAAGACACATTAGCCAAGACACCTTAGCCAAGACACATTATCCAAGACACCTTAGCCAAGACACATTAGCCAAGACAGCTTAGCCAAGACACCTTAGCCAAGACACCTTAGCCAAGACACCTTAGCCAAGACACCTTAGCCAAGACACCTTAGCCAAGACACCTTAGCCAAGACACCTTAGCCAAGACACCTTAGCCAAGACACCTTAGCCAAGACACCTTAGCCAAGACACCTTAGCCAAGACACCTTAGCCAAGACACCTTAGCCAAGACACATTAGCCAAGACACCTTAGCCAAGACACATTAGCCAAGACACATTAGCCAAAACACATTAGCCAAGACACATTAGCCAAGACACATTAGCCAAGAAACCTTAGCCAAGACACCTTAGCCAAGACACATTAGCCAAGACACCTTAGCCAAGACACATTAGCCAAGACACATTAGCCAAGACACATTAGCCAAGACACATTAGCCAAGACACATTAGCCGAGACACCTTAGCCAAGACACCTTAGCCAAACACCTTAGCCAAGACACCTTAGCCAAGACACCTTAGCCAAGACACATTAGCCAAGACACCTTAGCCAAGACACATTAGCCAAGACACCTTAGCCAAGACACATTAGCCAAGACACATTAGCCAAGACACCTTAGCCGAGACACATTAGCCAAGACACCTTAGCCAAGACACATTAGCCAAGACACCTTAGCCAAGACACATTAGCCAAGACACATTAGCCAAGACACATTAGCCAAGACACCTTAGCCAAGACACCTTAGCCAAGACACCTTAGCCAAGACACTTTAGCCAAGACACATTAGCCAAGACACATTAGCCAAGACATCTTAGCCAAGACACCTTAGCCAAGACACCTTAGCCAAGACACCTTAGCCAAGACACCTTAGCCAAGACACATTAGCCAAGACACCTTAGCCAAGACACATTAGCCAAGACACCTTAGCCAAGACACCTTAGCCAAGACACATTAGCCAAGACACATTAGCCAAGACACCTTAGCCAAGACACATTAGCCAAGACACCTTAGCCAAGACACATTAGCCAAGACACATTAGCCAAGACACATTAGCCAAGACACATTAGCCAAGACACATTAGCCAAGACACCTTAGCCAAGACACCTTAGCCAAGACACATTAGCCAAGACACCTTAGCCAAGACACCTTAGCCAAGACACCTTAGCCAAGACACATTAGCCAAGACACTTTAGCCAAGACACCTTAGCCAAGACACATTAGCCAAGACACCTTAGCCAAGACACCTTAGCCAAGACACCTTAGCCAAGACACATTAGCCAAGACACCTTAGCCAAGACACCTTAGCCAAGACACCTTAGCCAAGACACCTTAGCCAAGACACCTTAGCCAAGACACTTTAGCCAAGACACATTAGCCAAGACACATTAGCCAAGACACCTTAGCCAAGACACATTAGCCAAGACACATTAGCCAAGACACATTAGCCAAGACACATTAGCCAAGACACATTAGCCAAGACACATTAGCCAAGACACCTTAGCCAAGACACATTATCCAAGACACCTTAGCCAAGACACATTAGCCAAGACACCTTAGCCAAGACACATTAGCCAAGACACCTTAGCCAAGACACTTTAGCCAAGACACATTAGCCAAGACACATTAGCCGAGACACCTTAGCCAAGACACCTTAGCCAAGACACATTAGCCAAGACACCTTAGCCAAGACACATTAGCCAAGACACCTTAGCCAAGACACATTAGCCAAGACACATTAGCCAAGACACATTAGCCAAGACACCTTAGCCAAGACACCTTAGCCAAGACACATTAGCCAAGACACATTAGCCAAGACACATTAGCCAAGACACCTTAGCCAAGACACCTTAGCTAAGACACATTAGCCAAGACACCTTAGCCAAGACACATTAGCCAAGACACATTAGCCAAGACACATTAGCCAAGACACATTAGCCAAGACACATTAGCCAAGACACCTTAGCCAAGCCACATTAGCCAAGACACATTAGCCAAGACACCTTAGCCAAGACACATTAGCCAAGACACTTTAGCCAAGACACATTAGCCAAGACACATTAGCCAAGACACATTAGCCAAGACACATTAGCCAAGACACATTAGCCAAGACACCTTAGCCAAGACACATTAGCCAAGACACATTAGCCAAGACACATTAGCCAAGACACCTTAGCCAAGACACATTAGCCAAGACACCTTAGCCAAGACACATTAGCCAAGACACCTTAGCCAAGACACATTAGCCAAGACACATTAGCCAAGACACCTTAGCCAAGACACATTAGCCAAGACACATTAGCCGAGACACCTTAGCCAAGACACATTAGCCAAGACACCTTAGCCAAGACACATTAGCCAAGACACATTAGCCAAGACACATTAGCCAAGACACCTTAGCCAAGACACCTTAGCCAAGACACCTTAGCCAAGACACATTAGCCAAGACACATTAGCCGAGACACCTTAGCCAAGACACCTTAGCCAAGACACCTTAGCCAAGACACATTAGCCGAGACACATTAGCCAAGACACCTTAGCCAAGACACCTTAGCCAAGACACCTTAGCCAAGACACCTTAGCCAAGACACATTAGCCGAGACACATTAGCCAAGACACCTTAGCCAAGACACCTTAGCCAAGACACATTAGCCAAGACACCTTAGCCAAGACACATTAGCCAAGACACATTAGCCAAGACACCTTAGCCAAGACACATTAGCCAAGACACATTAGCCAAGACACATTAGCCAAGACACCTTAGCCAAGACACATTAGCCAAGACACCTTAGTCATGACACATTAGCGAAGACACCTTAGCCAAGACACCTTAGCCAAGACACCTTAGCCAAGACACCTTAGCCAAGACACATTAGCCAAGACACATTAGCCGAGACACCTTAGCCAAGACACCTTAGCCAAGACACATTAACCAAGACACCTTAGCCAAGACACCTTAGCTAAGACACATTAGCCAAGACATATAAGCCAAGACACCTTAGCCAAGACACCTTAGCCAAGACACTTTAGCCAAGACACCTTAGCCAAGACACCTTAGCCAAGACAGATTAGCCAAGACACATTAGCCAAGACACATTAGCCAAGGCACCTTAGCCAAGACACCTTAGCCAAGACACCTTAGCCAAGCCACATTAGCCAAGACACATTAGCCGAGACACCTTAGCCAAGACACCTTAGCCAAGACACATTAGCCAAGACACATTAGCCAAGACACATTAGCCAAGACACCTTAGCCAAGACACATTAGCCAAGACACCTTAGCCAAGACACATTAGCCAAGACACCTTAGCCAAGACACCTTAGCCAAGACACCTTAGTAAAGACACATTAGCCGAGACACCTTAGCCAAGACACCTTAGCCAAGACACCTTAGCCAAGACACATTAGCCAAGACACATTAGCCGAGACACATTAGCCAAGACACCTTAGCCAAGACACCTTAGCCAAGACACATTAGCCAAGACACCTTAGCCAAGACACATTAGCCAAGACACATTAGCCAAGACACATTAGCCAAGACACCTTAGCCAAGACACCTTAGCCAAGACACCTTAGCCAAGACACATTAGCCAAGACACATTAGCCGAGACACCTTAGCCAAGACACCTTAGCCAAGACACATTAGCCAAGACACCTTAGCCAAGACACCTTAGCTAAGACACATTAGCCAAGACACCTTAGCCAAGACACCTTAGCCAAGACACATTAGCCAAGACACCTTAGCCAAGACACATTAGCCAAGACACCTTAGCCAAGACACATTAGCCAAGACACCTAAGCCAAGACATTTTAGCCAAGACACATTAGCCAAGACACATTAGCCAAGACACATTAGCCAAGACACATTAGCCAAGACACCTTAGCCAAGACACATTAGATAAGACACATTAGCCGAGACACCTTAGCCAAGACACATTAGCCAATAAACCTTAGCCAAGGCACATTAGCCAAGACACATTAGCCAAGACACCTTAGCCAAGACACCTTAGCCAAGACACCTTAGCCAAGACACATTAGCCAAGACACATTAGCCGAGACACCTTAGCCAAGACACCTTAGCCAAGACACCTTAACCAAGACACCTTAGCCAAGACACATTAGCCGAGACACATTAGCCAAGACACCTTAGCCAAGACACCTTAGCCAAGACACATTAGCCAAGACACCTTAGCCAAGACACATTAGCCAAGACACATTAGCCAAGACACATTAGCCAAGACACTTTAGCCAAGACACCTTAGCCAAGACACATTAGCCAAGACACATTAGCCAAGACACATTAGCCAAGACACATTAGCCAAGACACCTTAGCCAAGACACATTAGCCAAGACACCTTAGCCAAGACACATTAGCCAAGACACCTTAGCCAAGACACCTTAGCCAAGACACATTAGCCAAGACACATTAGCCAAGACACATTAGCCGAGACACCTTAGCCAAGACAGCTTAGCCAAGACACCTTAGCCAAGACACATTAGCCAAGACACCTTAGCCAAGACACATTAGCCAAGACACATTAGCCAAGACACCTTAGCCAAGACACCTTAGCTAATACACATTAGCCAAGCCACCTTAGCCAAGACACTTTAGCCAAGAAACATTAGCCAAGACACCTTAGCCAAGACACATTAGCCAAGACACATTAGCCAAGACACCTTAGCCAAGACACATTAGCGAAGACACCTTAGCCAAGACACCTTAGCCAAGACACATTAGCCAAGACACATTAGCCAAGACACATTAGCCAAGACACCTTAGCCAAGACACATTAGCCAAGACACATTAGCCAAGACACATTAGCCAAGACACATTAGCCAAGACACCTTAGCCAAGACACATTAGCCAAGACACCTTAGCCAAGACACATTAGCCAAGACACCTTAGCCAAGACACCTTAGCCAAGACACATTAGCCAAGACACATTAGCCAAGACACATTAGCCGAGACACCTTAGCCAAGACACCTTAGCCAAGACACCTTAGCCAAGACACATTAACCAAGACACCTTACCCAAGACACATTAGCCAAGACACATTAGCCAAGACACATTAGTCAAGACACCTTAGCCAAGACACCTTAGCCAAGACACCTTAGCCAAGACACATTAGCCAAGACACCTTAGCCAAGACACCTTAGCCAAGACACATTAGCCAAGACACCTTAGCCAAGACACCTTAGCCAAGACACCTTAGCCAAGACACATTAGCCAAGACACCTTAGCCAAGACACATTAGCCAAGACACATTAGCCAAGACACATTAGCCAAGACACCTTAGCCAAGACACATTAGCCAAGACACATTAGCCAAGACACATTAGCCAAGACACCTTAGCCAAGACACCTTAGCCAAGACACCTTAGCCAAGACACATTAGCCAAGACACATTAGCCAAGACACCTTATCCAAGACACCTTAGCCAAGACACATTAGCCAAGACACATTAGCCAAGACACCTTAGCCAAGACACCTTAGCCAAGACACATTAGCCAAGACACCTTAGCCAAGACACATTAGAAAAGACACATTAGCCAAGACACATTAGCCAAGACACCTTAGCCAAGACACATTATCCAAGACACCTTAGCCAAGACACATTAGCCAAGACACCTTAGCCAAGACACCTTAGCCAAGACACTTTAGCCAAGACACATTAGCCAAGACACCTTAGCCAAGACACCTTAGCCAAGACACCTTAGCCAAGACACCTTAGCCAAGACACCTTAGCCAAGACACCTTAGCCAAGACACATTAGCCAAGACACCTTAGCCAAGACACATTAGCCAAGACACCTTAGCCAAGACACATTAGCGAAGACACCTTAGCCAAGACACCTTAGCCAAGACACCTTAGCCAAGACACCTTAGCCAAGACACATTAGCCAAGACACCTTAGCCAAGACACATTAGCCAAGACACATTAGCCAAGACACCTTAGCCAAGACACCTTAGCCAAGACACCTTAGCCAAGACACCTTAGCCAAGACACCTTAGCCAAGACACCTTAGCCAAGACACCTTAGCCAAGACACATTAGCCAAGACACCTTAGCCAAGACACATTAGCCAAGACACCTTAGCCAAGACACATTAGCGAAGACACCTTAGCCAAGACACCTTAGCCAAGACACCTTAGCCAAGACACATTAGCCAAGACACCTTAGCCAAGACACATTAGCCAAGACACCTTAGCCAAGACACCTTAGCCAAGACACATTAGCCAAGACACATTAGCCAAGACACCTTAGCCATGACACATTAGCGAAGACACCTTAGCCAAGACACCTTAGCCAAGACACATTAGCCAAGACACCTTAGCCAAGACACATTAGCCAAGACACATTAGCCAAGACACATTAGCCGAGACACCTTAGCCAAGACACCTTAGCCAAGACACCTTAGCCAAGACACATTAGCCAAGACACATTAGCCAAGACACCTTAGCCGAGACACATTAGCCAAGACACATTAGCCAAGACACATTAGCCAAGACACCTTAGCCAAGACACCTTAGCCAAGACACCTTAGCTAAGACACATTAGCCAAGACACCATAGCCAAGACACATTAGCCAAGACACATTAGCCAAGACACATTAGCCAAGACACATTAGCCAAGACACATTAGCCAAGACACCTTAGCCAAGACACATTAGCCAAGACACCTTAGCCAAGACACATTAGCGAAGACACCTTAGCCAAGACACATTAGCCAAGACACATTAGCCAAGACACATTAGCCAAGACACCTTAGCCAAGACACATTAGCCAAGACACCTTAGCCACGACACCTTAGCCAAGACACATTAGCCAAGACACCTTAGCCAAGACACCTTAGCCAAGACACCTTAGCCAAGACACATTAGCCAAGACACCTTAGCCAAGACACATTAGCCAAGACACCTTAGCCAAGACACCTTAGCCAAGACACATTAGCCAAGACACCTTAGCCAAGACACATTAGCCAAGACACATTAGCCAAGACACATTAGCCAAGACACCTTAGCCAAGACACATTAGCCAAGACACCTTAGCTAAGACACATTAGCCAAGACACATTAGCCAAGACACATTAGCCAAGACACATTAGCCAAGACACCTTAGCCAAGACACATTAGCCAAGACACCTTAGCCAAGACACATTAGCGAAGACACCTAAGCCAAGACACCTTAGCCAAGACACATTAGCCAAGACACCTTAGCCAAGACACATTAGCCGAGACACCTTAGCCAAGACACCTTAGCCAAGACACCTTAGCCAAGACACATTAGCCAAGACACCTTAGCCGAGACACATTAGCCAAGACACCTTAGCCAAGACACCTTAGCCAAGACACCTTAGCCAAGACACATTAGCCAAGACACATTAGCCAAGACACCTTAGCCAAGACACATTAGCCAAGACACATTAGCCAAGACACATTAGCCAAGACACCTTAGCCAAGACACATTAGCCAAGACACATTAGCCAAGACACCTTAGCCAAGACACCTTAGCCAAGACACATTAGCCAAGACACATTAGCCAAGACACATTAGCCAAGACACCTTATCCAAGACACATTAGCCAAGACACATTAGCCAAGACACCTTAGCCAAGACACCTTAGCCAAGACACATTAGCCAAGACACATTAGCCAAGACACATTAGCCAAGACACATTAGCCAAGACACATTAGCCAAGACACCTTAGCCAAGACACATTATCCAAGACACCTTAGCCAAGACACATTAGCCAAGACAGCTTAGCCAAGACACCTTAGCCAAGACACCTTAGCCAAGACACCTTAGCCAAGACACCTTAGCCAAGACACCTTAGCCAAGACACCTTAGCCAAGACACCTTAGCCAAGACACCTTAGCCAAGACACCTTAGCCAAGACACCTTAGCCAAGACACCTTAGCCAAGACACCTTAGCCAAGACACATTAGCCAAGACACCTTAGCCAAGACACATTAGCCAAGACACATTAGCCAAAACACATTAGCCAAGACACATTAGCCAAGACACATTAGCCAAGAAACCTTAGCCAAGACACCTTAGCCAAGACACATTAGCCAAGACACCTTAGCCAAGACACATTAGCCAAGACACATTAGCCAAGACACATTAGCCAAGACACATTAGCCAAGACACATTAGCCGAGACACCTTAGCCAAGACACCTTAGCCAAACACCTTAGCCAAGACACCTTAGCCAAGACACCTTAGCCAAGACACATTAGCCAAGACACCTTAGCCAAGACACATTAGCCAAGACACCTTAGCCAAGACACATTAGCCAAGACACATTAGCCAAGACACCTTAGCCGAGACACATTAGCCAAGACACCTTAGCCAAGACACATTAGCCAAGACACCTTAGCCAAGACACATTAGCCAAGACACCTTAGCCAAGACACATTAGCCAAGACACCTTAGCCAAGACACCTTAGCCAAGACACCTTAGCCAAGACACTTTAGCCAAGACACATTAGCCAAGACACATTAGCCAAGACATCTTAGCCAAGACACCTTAGCCAAGACACCTTAGCCAAGACACCTTAGCCAAGACACCTTAGCCAAGACACATTAGCCAAGACACCTTAGCCAAGACACATTAGCCAAGACACCTTAGCCAAGACACCTTAGCCAAGACACATTAGCCAAGACACATTAGCCAAGACACCTTAGCCAAGACACATTAGCCAAGACACCTTAGCCAAGACACATTAGCCAAGACACATTAGCCAAGACACATTAGCCAAGACACATTAGCCAAGACACATTAGCCAAGACACCTTAGCCAAGACACCTTAGCCAAGACACATTAGCCAAGACACCTTAGCCAAGACACCTTAGCCAAGACACCTTAGCCAAGACACATTAGCCAAGACACTTTAGCCAAGACACCTTAGCCAAGACACATTAGCCAAGACACCTTAGCCAAGACACCTTAGCCAAGACACCTTAGCCAAGACACATTAGCCAAGACACCTTAGCCAAGACACCTTAGCCAAGACACCTTAGCCAAGACACCTTAGCCAAGACACCTTAGCCAAGACACTTTAGTCAAGACACATTAGCCAAGACACATTAGCCAAGACACCTTAGCCAAGACACATTAGCCAAGACACATTAGCCAAGACACATTAGCCAAGACACATTAGCCAAGACACATTAGCCAAGACACATTAGCCAAGACACCTTAGCCAAGACACATTATCCAAGACACCTTAGCCAAGACACATTAGCCAAGACACCTTAGCCAAGACACATTAGCCAAGACACCTTAGCCAAGACACTTTAGCCAAGACACATTAGCCAAGACACATTAGCCGAGACACCTTAGCCAAGACACCTTAGCCAAGACACATTAGCCAAGACACCTTAGCCAAGACACATTAGCCAAGACACCTTAGCCAAGACACATTAGCCAAGACACATTAGCCAAGACACATTAGCCAAGACACCTTAGCCAAGACACCTTAGCCAAGACACATTAGCCAAGACACATTAGCCAAGACACATTAGCCAAGACACCTTAGCCAAGACACCTTAGCTAAGACACATTAGCCAAGACACCTTAGCCAAGACACATTAGCCAAGACACATTAGCCAAGACACATTAGCCAAGACACATTAGCCAAGACACATAAGCCAAGACACCTTAGCCAAGCCACATTAGCCAAGACACATTAGCCAAGACACCTTAGCCAAGACACATTAGCCAAGACACTTTAGCCAAGACACATTAGCCAAGACACATTAGCCAAGACACATTAGCCAAGACACATTAGCCAAGACACATTAGCCAAGACACCTTAGCCAAGACACATTAGCCAAGACACATTAGCCAAGACACATTAGCCAAGACACCTTAGCCAAGACACATTAGCCAAGACACCTTAGCCAAGACACATTAGCCAAGACACCTTAGCCAAGACACATTAGCCAAGACACATTAGCCAAGACACCTTAGCCAAGACACATTAGCCAAGACACATTAGCCGAGACACCTTAGCCAAGACACATTAGCCAAGACACCTTAGCCAAGACACATTAGCCAAGACACATTAGCCAAGACACATTAGCCAAGACACCTTAGCCAAGACACCTTAGCCAAGACACCTTAGCCAAGACACATTAGCCAAGACACATTAGCCGAGACACCTTAGCCAAGACACCTTAGCCAAGACACCTTAGCCAAGACACATTAGCCGAGACACATTAGCCAAGACACCTTAGCCAAGACACCTTAGCCAAGACACCTTAGCCAAGACACCTTAGCCAAGACACATTAGCCGAGACACATTAGCCAAGACACCTTAGCCAAGACACCTTAGCCAAGACACATTAGCCAAGACACCTTAGCCAAGACACATTAGCCAAGACACATTAGCCAAGACACCTTAGCCAAGACACATTAGCCAAGACACATTAGCCAAGACACATTAGCCAAGACACCTTAGCCAAGACACATTAGCCAAGACACCTTAGTCATGACACATTAGCGAAGACACCTTAGCCAAGACACCTTAGCCAAGACACCTTAGCCAAGACACCTTAGCCAAGACACATTAGCCAAGACACATTAGCCGAGACACCTTAGCCAAGACACCTTAGCCAAGACACATTAACCAAGACACCTTAGCCAAGACACCTTAGCTAAGACACATTAGCCAAGACATATAAGCCAAGACACCTTAGCCAAGACACCTTAGCCAAGACACTTTAGCCAAGACACCTTAGCCAAGACACCTTAGCCAAGACAGATTAGCCAAGACACCTTAGCCAAGACACATTAGCCAAGACACCTTAGCTAAGACACCTTAGCCAAGACACATTAGCCAAGACACATTAGCCAAGGCACCTTAGCCAAGACACCTTAGCCAAGACACCTTAGCCAAGCCACATTAGCCAAGACACATTAGCCGAGACACCTTAGCCAAGACACCTTAGCCAAGACACATTAGCCAAGACACATTAGCCAAGACACATTAGCCAAGACACCTTAGCCAAGACACATTAGCCAAGACACCTTAGCCAAGACACATTAGCCAAGACACCTTAGCCAAGACACCTTAGCCAAGACACCTTAGTAAAGACACATTAGCCGAGACACCTTAGCCAAGACACCTTAGCCAAGACACCTTAGCCAAGACACATTAGCCAAGACACATTAGCCGAGACACATTAGCCAAGACACCTTAGCCAAGACACCTTAGCCAAGACACATTAGCCAAGACACCTTAGCCAAGACACATTAGCCAAGACACATTAGCCAAGACACATTAGCCAAGACACCTTAGCCAAGACACCTTAGCCAAGACACCTTAGCCAAGACACATTAGCCAAGACACATTAGCCGAGACACCTTAGCCAAGACACCTTAGCCAAGACACATTAGCCAAGACACCTTAGCCAAGACACCTTAGCTAAGACACATTAGCCAAGACACCTTAGCCAAGACACCTTAGCCAAGACACATTAGCCAAGACACCTTAGCCAAGACACATTAGCCAAGACACCTTAGCCAAGACACATTAGCCAAGACACCTAAGCCAAGACATTTTAGCCAAGACACATTAGCCAAGACACATTAGCCAAGACACATTAGCCAAGACACATTAGCCAAGACACCTTAGCCAAGACACATTAGATAAGACACATTAGCCGAGACACCTTAGCCAAGACACATTAGCCAATAAACCTTAGCCAAGGCACATTAGCCAAGACACATTAGCCAAGACACCTTAGCCAAGACACCTTAGCCAAGACACCTTAGCCAAGACACATTAGCCAAGACACATTAGCCGAGACACCTTAGCCAAGACACCTTAGCCAAGACACCTTAACCAAGACACCTTAGCCAAGACACATTAGCCGAGACACATTAGCCAAGACACCTTAGCCAAGACACCTTAGCCAAGACACATTAGCCAAGACACCTTAGCCAAGACACATTAGCCAAGACACATTAGCCAAGACACATTAGCCAAGACACTTTAGCCAAGACACCTTAGCCAAGACACATTAGCCAAGACACATTAGCCAAGACACATTAGCCAAGACACATTAGCCAAGACACCTTAGCCAAGACACATTAGCCAAGACACCTTAGCCAAGACACATTAGCCAAGACACCTTAGCCAAGACACCTTAGCCAAGACACATTAGCCAAGACACATTAGCCAAGACACATTAGCCGAGACACCTTAGCCAAGACAGCTTAGCCAAGACACCTTAGCCAAGACACATTAGCCACGACACATTAGCCAAGACACATTAGCCAAGACACATTAGCCAAGACACCTTAGCCAAGACACCTTAGCTAATACACATTAGCCAAGACACCTTAGCCAAGACACTTTAGCCAAGACACATTAGCCAAGACACCTTAGCCAAGACACATTAGCCAAGACACATTAGCCAAGACACCTTAGCCAAGACACATTAGCCAAGACACATTAGCCAAGACACATTAGCCAAGACACCTTAGCCAAGACACATTAGCCAAGACACATAAGCCGAGACACCTTAGCCAAGACACATTAGCCAAGACACCTTAGCCAAGACACATTAGCCAAGACACATTAGCCAAGACACATTAGCCAAGACACCTTAGCCAAGGCACCTTAGCCAAGACACCTTAGCCAAAATACCTTAGCCAAGCCACATTAGCCAAGACACATTAGCCGAGACACCTTAGCCAAGACACCTTAGCCAAGACACCTTAGCCAAGACACATTAGCCAAGACACATTAGCCAAGACACCTTAGCCAAGACACATTAGCCAAGACACCTTAGCCAAGACACATTAGCCAAGACACATTAGCCAAGACAGCTTAGCCAAGACACATTAGCCAAGACACATAAGCCGAGACACCTTAGCCAAGACACATTAGCCAAGACACATTAGCCAAGACACATTAGCCAAGACACATTAGCCAAGACACATTAGCCAAGACACCTTAGCCAAGACACCTTAGCCAAGACACATTAGCCAAGACACATTAGCCGAGACACCTTAGCCAAGACACCTTAGCCAAGACACCTTAGCCAAGACACCTTAACCAAGACACATTAGCCAAGACACATTAGCCAAGACACCTTAGCCAAGACACCTTAGCCAAAACACCTTAGCCAAGACACCTTAGCCAAGACACATTAGCCAAGACACATTAGCCAAGACACCTTAGCCAAGACACATTAGCCAAGACACATTAGCCAAGACACATTAGCCAAGACACATTAGCCAAGACACCTTAGCCAAGACACATTAGCCAAGACACCTTAGCCAAGACACATTAGCCAAGACACCTTAGCCAAGACACCTTAGCCAAGACACATTAGCCAAGACACATTAGCCGAGACACATTAGCCAAGACACCTTAGCCAAGACACATTAGCCAAGACACCTTAGCCAAGACACCTTAGCCAAGACACATTAGCCAAGACACATTAGCCAAGACACTTTAGCTAAGACACATTAGCCAAGACACCTTAGCCAAGACACATTAGCCAAGACACCTTAGCCAAGACACATTAGCCAAGACACATTAGCCAAGACACATTAGCCAAGACACCTTAGCCAAGACACATTAGCCAAGACACATTAGCCAAGACACCTTAGCCAAGACACCTTAGCCAAGACACATTAGCCAAGACACATTAGCCAAGACACATTAGCCAAGACACCTTAGCCAAGACACCTTAGCCAAGACACATTAGCCAAGACACATTAGCCAAGACACATTAGCCAAGACACCTTAGCCAAGACACCTTAGCCAAGACACCTTAGCCAAGACACATTAGCCAAGACACCTTAGCCAAGACACATTAGCGAAGACACCTTAGCCAAGACACATTAGCGAAGACACCTTAGCCAAGACACATTAGCCAAGACACCTTAGCCAAGACACATTAGCCAAGACACCTTAGCCAAGACACATTAGCCAAGACACCTTAGCCAAGACACATTAGCCAAGACACATTAGCCAAGACACATTAGCCAAGACACATTAGCCAAGACACATTAGCCAAGACACCTTAGCCAAGACACCTTAGCCAAGTCACCTTAGCCAAGACACAGTAGCCAAGACACATTAGCCGAGACACCTTAGCCAAGACACCTTAGCCAAGACACATTAGCCAAGACACATTAGCCAAGACACCTTAGCCAAGACACCTTAGCCAAGACACATTAGCCAAGACACCTTAGCCAAGACACATTAGCCAAGACACATTAGCCAAGACACCTGAGCCAAGACACATTGGCCAAGACACCTTAGCCAAGACACCTTAGCCAGGACACATTAGCCAAGACACCTTAGCCAAGACACCTTAGCCAAGACACCTTAGCCAAGACACCTTAGCCAAGACACCTTAGCCAAGACACATTAGCCAAGACACCTTAGCCAAGACACATTAGCCAAGACACATTAGCCAAGACACATTAGCCAAGACACATTAGCCAAGACACCTTAGCCAAGACACCTTAGCCAAGACACATTAGCCAAGACACATTAGCCAAGATACCTTAGCCAAGACACATTAGCCAAGACACATTAGCCGAGACACCTTAGCCAAGACACCTTAGCCAAGACACCTTAGCCAAGACACATTAGCCAAGACACCTTAGCCAAGACACATTAGCCAAGACACATTAGCCAAGACACCTTAGCCAAGACACATTAGCCAAGACACATTAGCCAAGACACATTAGCCGAGACACATTAGCCAAGACACCTTAGCCAAGACACATTAGCCAAGACACATTAGCCAAGACACCTTTGCCAAGACACTTTAGCCAAGACACATTAGCCAAGACACATTAGCCAAGACACCTTAGCCAAGACACCTTAGCCAAGACACCTTAGCCAAGACACCTTAGCCAAGACACATTAGCCAAGACACATTAGCCGAGACACCTTAGCCAAGACACATTAGCCAAGACACCTTAGCCAAGACACATTAGCCAAGACACATTAGCCAAGACACCTTAGCCAAGACACCTAAGCCAAGACACCTTAGCCAAGACACATTAGCCAAGACACCTGAGCCAAGACACCTTAGCTAAGACACATTGGTCAAGACACCTTAGCCAAGACACATTAGCCAAGACACATTAGCCAAGACACATTAGCCAAGACACATTAGCCAAGACACCTTAGCCAAGACACCTTAGCCAAGACACATTAGCCAAGACACATTAGCCGAGACACCTTAGCCAAGACACCTTAGCCAAGACACATTAGCCAAGACACATTAGCCAAGACACATTAGCCGAGACACATTAGCCAAGACACCTTAGCCAAGACACCTTAGCCAAGACACATTAGCCGAGACACCTTAGCCAAGACACATTAGCCAAGACACATTAGCCAAGACACATTAGCCAAGACACCTTAGCCAAGACACCTTAGCCAAGACACCTTAGCCAAGACACATTAGCCAAGACACATTAGCCGAGACACCTTAGCCAAGACACCTTAGCCAAGACACCTTAGAAAAGACACATGAGCCAAGACACCTTAGCCAAGACACCTTAGCTAAGACACATTAGCCAAGACACCTTAGCCAAGACACATTAGCCAAGACACATTAGCCAAGACACCTTAGCCAAGACACCTTAGCCAAGACACATTAGCCAAGACACCTTAGCCAAGACACATTAGCCAAGACACATTAGCCAAGACACCTTAGCCAAGACACCTTAGCCAAGACACTTTAGCCAAGACACATTAGCCAAGACACATTAGCCGAGACACCTTAGCCAAGACACATTAGCCAAGACACATTAGCCAAGACACATTAGCCAAGACACATTAGCCAAGACACATTAGCCAAGACACCTTAGCCAAGACACCTTAGCCAAGACACCTTAGCCAAGACACATTAGCCAAGACACATTAGCCGAGACACCTTAGCCAAGACACCTTAGCCAAGACACCTTAACCAAGACACCTTAGCCAAGACACATTAGCCGAGACACATTAGCCAAGACACCTTAGCCAAGACACATTAGCCAAGACACCTTAGCCAAGACACATTAGCCAAGACACATTAGCCAAGACACCTTAGCCAAGACACCTTAGCCAAGACACCTTAGCCAAGACACCTTAGCCAAGACACATTAGCCAAGACACCTTAGCCAAGACACATTAGCCAAGACACATTAGCCAAGACACATTAGCCAAGACACATTAGCCAAGACACATTAGCCAAGACACCTTAGCCAAGACACCTTAGCCAAGCAGATTAGCCAAGACACATTAGCCAAGACACCTTAGCCAAGACACCTTAGCCAAGACACATTAGCCAAGACGCATGAGCCAAGACACATTAGCCAAGACACATTAGTCGAGACACATTAGCCAAGCGCCGGATGGACTTCCTTACGAGGCAGTCATGGTGGCCATGAAAGCGTATCCGGCAGTGTTCCAAACCGTGCTGCAGACCACTCTCCTGTCTGGGCAGTTCCCGTCGTTGTGGAAGAAGCAAAAGCTGGTTCTTATACCAAAGCCGGGCAAGCCACCGGGTGACCCGTCAGCCTTCAGGCCGTTGGGTCTCATCGACACCATGGCTAAGGTTCAGGAGATGACGCTTCTGGATCGTTTGGTTCAATACACGGAAGGCGAACACGGACTTTCTGAGCGCCAGTTCGGTTTTCGGAAGAAGCGCTCAACGGTTGACGCAGTACTGGCGGTGCTCGAGAAAGGCAACGCAGCGTTTCGTCGGAAAAGGTGTGGTGCTCGCTACTGTGCAGTCGTCACTATAGACGTCAAAAACGCATTCAACAGCGCTAGTTGGGAGGCGATAGCAGTTGCGTTGGAGAACATGAGGGTTCCCCCGTATTTGTGCAGGGTGCTGAGGAGCTACCTCCACGGCCGCGTTTTGCAGTACGAAACAGGCGAGGGGGTTAAAACGTCCACCATTACAGCCGGAGTTCCACTGGGATCAGTTCTTGGTCCCACCCTGTGGAACGTCATGTATAACGGAGTACTAACCCTCGCTCTTCCTCCAAAAACTGAGCTCACCGGCTTTGCAGACGACATTGCGTTAACAGTCATCGGCGAATCCATCGAGGAGGTTGAGATGTTAGCCACGGATGCTGTCGGTAGAATCGATGAATGGATGAAAGCAGCCTGCTTAGAAATTGCGCACGCGAAAACAGAGTTCATACTCATCAGCAGCCATAAGGAAGTGCAGAAGGCATCGATACTGGTGGGCTCAGAGCACATTGAGTCCGTCAGGAATCTCAAATACCTTGGGATTCGAATCGATGACCGGCTGAAATTCAACCACCATCTAGATGATGCATGCAATAAAGCCATGAAGACCGCAAATGCATTGGCATCATTCATGCCAAACATAGGTGGACCCAGCAGCAGCATACGACGTCTTCACGCAAGCGTTGCCATATCCGTTATAAGATATGGTGCGCCAGTCTGGGCGCATATTCTGTCGGAAAAGCAGCACCAGAATACTGTACGTAGAGTACATCGGCGATTGGCCATGCGTGTTGCTAGTGCTTACCGTACCATCTCGTACGATGCGGTTTGCGTGATATCGGGTATGATGCCCCTATGCATCATTCTTGAGGAGGACTTGGAGAATTTCCGGACGGCACGTGCGGGGGAACCTCTCACTGCAGCTGTAAAGAAACGCATCAGGGCAGAGACGACGCAGAAATGGCAGAGCAGCTGGTCAAGTTCAACAACAGGCAGATGGACCTATTCGCTGATTCCCGATGTTGCGGCATGGGTTGGAAGGACGCATGGTGACGTAGACTTCTTCGTCACGCAGATTCTTTCCGGCCATGGCTGCTTCCGGAGCTACTTGCATAGGTTTACGCACGCGTCTTCGCCGCGGTGCCCAGCTTGTCCGGACGCCGACGAGACGGCAGAACATGTCATGTTCGGCTGTCCAAGGTTCATCGCCGAACGTCAGCAGCTGAACGACATGTGCGATACGGAGGTTGGGCACTCAAACTTGGTGCAGCTGATGCTCCAGAACAGCAATATGTGGGAGGCTGCGTCGACGATGATGCGCCAGGTCGTTACAAAGCTGCAGCGGTGGTGGAGAGAAGACCAGATGCATGGTCTTGCCTGAGTGTTTAGTGTGAAGTGTTGTGTTGTTTGTGTGTGCGTGTGTGACCGTCCAGTGTAAAACCTACATGTGCTCGAGAGTGTTATATGTTGCTAGTACGTACCAAGTAGACTAGGTGCACAGCACTGCCCCTCCCATGAAGTAATACCGCGAGGTGATTCCGTGGAAGGGTGCACAGGGTTCAAGGAGAGTTTTTTACTGGGTAAAAATCCCATGTCCCCCACTGTGGGTGTCTTTCGAAGATTTTAAACTCCTTGTAAAAAAAAAAACCTTAGCCAAGACACCTTAGCCAAGACACCTTAGCCAAGACACATTAGCCAAGACACATTAGCCAAGACACATTAGCCAAGACACCTTAGCCAAGACACCTTAGCCAAGACACATTATCCAAGACACCTTAGCCAAGACACATTAGCCAAGACACCTTAGCCAAGACACCTTAGCCAAGATACCTTAGCCAAGACACATTAGCCAAGACACCTTAGCCAAGACACCTTAGCCAAGACACCTTAGCCAAGACACATTAGCCAAGACACATTAGCCGAGACACCTTAGCCAAGACACCTTAGCCAAGACACCTTAGCCAAGACACATTAGCCGAGATACATTAGCCAAGACACCTTAGCCAAGACACCTTAGCCAAGACACATTAGCCAAGACACCTTAGCCAAGACACCTTAGCCAAGCAGATTAGCCAAGACACATTAGCCAAGACACATTAGCCAAGACACCTTAGCCAAGACACATTAGCCAAGACGCATTAGCCAAGACACTTGAGCCAAGACACATTAGTCGAGACACATTAGCCAAGACACATTAGCCAAGACACCTTAGCCAAGACACATTAGCCAAGACACTTTAGCCAAGACACCTTAGCCAAGACACATTAGCCAAGACACATTAGCCGAGACACCTTAGCCAAGACACCTTAGCCAAGACACCTTAGCCAAGACACATTAGTCGAGACACAATAGCCAAGACACCTTAGCCAAGACACCTTAGCCAAGACACATTAGCCAAGACACCTTAGCCAAGACACATTAGCCAAGACACCTTAGCCAAGACACATTAGCCAAGACACCTTAGCCAAGACACCTTAGCCAAGACACCTTAGCCAAGACACATTAGCCAAGACACATTAGCCGAGACACCTTAGCCAAGACACCTTAGCCAAGACACATTAGCCAAGACACCGTAGCCAAGACACCTTAGCCAAGACACATTAGCCAAGACACCTTAGCCAAGACACCTTAGCCAAGACACATTAGCCAAGACACCTTAGCCAAGACACCTTAGCCAAGACACATTAGCCAAGACACCTTAGCCAAGACACATTAGCCAAGACATCTTAGCCAAGACACATTAGCCAAGACACCTTAGCCAAGACACATTAGCGAAGACACCTTAGCCAAGACACATTAGCCAAGACACATTAGCCAAGACACATTAGCCAAGACACCTTAGCCAAGACACCTTAGCCAAGACACCTTAGCCAAGACACCTTAGCCAAGACACATTAGCCAAGACACCTTAGCGAAGACACCTTAGCCAAGACACATTAGCCATGACACCTTAGCCAAGACACATTAGCCAAGACACCTTAGCCAAGACACATTAGCCAAGACACCTTAGCCAAGACACATTAGCCAAGACACATTAGCCAAGACACATTAGCAAAGACACCTTAGCCAAGACACATTAGCCGAGACACATTAGCCAAGACACCTTAGCCAAGACACATTAGCCAAGACACATTAGCCAAGACACATTAGCCAAGACACATTAGCCGAGACACCTTAGCCAAGACACCTTAGCCAAGACACCTTAGCCAAGACACATTAGCCAAGACACATTAGCCATGACACCTTAGCCAAGACACATTAGCCAAGACACATTAGCCAAGACACATTAGCCAAGACACATTAGCCAAGACACATTAGCCAAGACACCTTAGCCAAGACACATTAGCCAAGACACCTTAGCCAAGACACATTAGCCAAGACACATTAGCCAAGACACCTTAGCCAAGACACCTTAGCCAAGACACCTTAGCCAAGACACCTTAGCCAAGACACATTAGCCAAGACACATCAGCCAAGACACCTTAGCCAAGACACATTAGCCAAGACACGTTAGCCAAGACACCTTAGCCAAGACACATTAGCCAAGACACCTTAGCCAAGACACCTTAGCCAAGACACATTAGCCAAGACACATTAGCCAAGACACCTTAGCCGAGACACATTAGCCAAGACACATTAGCAGAGACACATTAGCCAAGACACCTTAGCCAAGACACCTTAGCCAAGACACATTAGCCAAGACACCTTAGCCAAGACACATTAGCCAAGACACATTAGCCAAGACACATTAGCCAAGACACCTTAGCCAAGACACCTTAGCCAAGACACCTTAGCCAAGACACATTAGCCAAGACACATTAGCCGAGACACCTAAGCCAAGACACCTTAGCCAAGACACCTTAGCCAAGACACATTAGCCAAGACACCTTAGCCAAGACACCTTAGCCAAGACACATTAGCCAAGACACCTTAGCCAAGACACATTAGCCAAGACACCTTAGCCAAGACACATTAGCGAAGACACCTTAGCCAAGACACCTTAGCCAAGACACATTAGCCAAGACACATTAGCCAAGACACCTTAGCCAAGACACCTTAGCCAAGACACCTTAGCCAAGACACCTTAGCAAATACACCTTAGCCAAGACACCTTAGCCAAGACACATTAGCCAAGACACCTTAGCCAAGACACATTAGCGAAGACACCTTAGCCAAGACACCTTAGCCAAGACACATTAGCCAAGACACAATAGCCAAGACACCTTAGCCAAGACACCTTAGCCAAGACACCTTAGCCAAGACACATTAGCCAAGACACATTAGCCAAGACACATTAGCCAAGACACCTTAGCCAAGACACCTTAGCCAAGACACATTAGCCAAGACACATTAGCCAAGACACCTTAGCCAAGACACATTAGCCAAGACACATTAGCCAAGACACCTTAGCCAAGACACATTAGCCAAGACACATTAGCCAAGACACCTTAGCCAAGACACCTTAGCCAAGACACATTAGCCAAGACACCTTAGCCAAGACACATTAGCCAAGACACCTTAGCCAAGACACATTAGCCAAGACACATTAGCCAAGACATTAGCCAAGACACATTAGCCAAGACACCTTAGCCAAGACACCTTAGCCAAGACACCTTAGCCAAGACACATTAGTCGAGACACCTTAGCCAAGACACATAAGCCAAGACACATTAGCCAAGACACCTTAGCCAAGACACCTTAGCCAAGACACATTAGCCAAGACACATTAGCCAAGACACATTAGCCAAGACACCTTAGCCAAGACACCTTAGCCAAGACACCTTAGCCAAGACACCTTAGCCAAGACACATTAGCCAAGACACCTTAGCCAAGACACCTTAGCCAAGACACCTTAGCCAAGACACATTAGCCAAGACACATTAGCGAAGACACATTAGCCAAGACACATTAGCCAAGACACATTAGCCAAGACACCTTAGCCAAGACACATTAGCCAAGACACATTAGCCAAGACACATTAGCCAAGACACATTAGCCGAGACACCTTAGCCAAGACACCTTAGCCAAGACACCTTAGCCAAGACACATTAGCCAAGACACCTTAGCCAAGACACCTTAGCCAAGACACATTAGCCAAGACACATTAGCCGAGACACCTTAGCCAAGACACCTTAGCCAAGACACATTACCCAAGACACATTAGCCAAGACACCTTAGCCAAGACACATTAGCCAAGACACATTAGCCAAGACACCTTAGCCAAGACACATTAGCCAAGACACATTAGCCAAGACACATTAGCCGAGACACATTAGCCAAGACACCTTAGCCAAGACACATTAGCCAAGACACATTAGCCAAGACACATTAGCCAAGACACATTAGCCAAGACACATTAGCCAAGACACCTTAGCCAAGACACATTAGCCAAGACACCTTAGCCAAGAAACCTTAGCCAAGACACATTAGCCAAGACACCTTAGCCAAGACACCTTAGCCAAGACACATTAGCCAAGACACATTAGCCGAGACACCTTACCCAAGACACCTTAGCCAAGACACCTTAGCCAAGACACATTAGCCAAGACACCTTAGCCAAGACACCTTAGCCAAGACACATTAGCCAAGACACCTTAGCCAAGACACCTTAGCCAAGACACTTTAGCCAAGACACATTAGCCAAGACACCTTATCCAAGACACATTAGCCAAGACACATTAGCCAAGACACCTTAGCCAAGACACCTTAGCCAAGACACCTTAGCCAAGACACATTAGCCAAGACACATTAGCCAAGACACATTAGCCAAGACACCTTAGCCAAGACACCTTAGCCAAGACACATTATCCAAGACACCTTAGCCAAGACACATTAGCCAAGACACCTTAGCCAAGACACCTTAGCCAAGACACCATAGCCAAGACACATTAGCCAAGACACCTTAGCCAAGACACCTTAGCCAAGACACATTAGCCAAGACACATTAGCCAAGACACCTTAGCCAAGACACCTTAGCCAAGACACCTTAGCCAAGACACATTAGCCAAGACACATTAGCCGAGACACCTTAGCCAAGACACCTTAGCCAAGACACCTTAGCCAAGACACCTTAGCCAAGACACATTAGCCGAGACACATTAGCCAAGACACCTTAGCCAAGACACCTTAGCCAAGACACATTAGCCAAGACACCTTAGCCAAGACACATTAGCCAAGCAGATTAGCCAAGACACATTAGCGAAGACACCTTAGCCAAGACACATTAGCCAAGACACATTAGCCAAGACGCATTAGCCAAGACACCTTAGCCAAGACACATTAGTCGAGACACATTAGCCAAGACACCTTAGCCAAGACACCTTAGCCAAGACACATTAGCCAAGACACCTTAGCCAAGACACCTTAGCCAAGACACATTAGCCGAGACACCTTAGCCAAGACACCTTAGCCAAGACACCTTAGCCAAGACACATTAGCCAAGACACATTAGTCGAGACACATTAGCCAAGACACCTTAGCCAAGACACCTTAGCCAAGACACATTAGCCAAGACACCTTAGCCAAGACACATTAGCCAAGACACCTTAGCCAAGACACCTTAGCCAAGACACCTTAGCCAAGACACCTTAGCCAAGACACCTTAGCCAAGACACATTAGCCAAGACACATTAGCCGAGACACCTTAGCCAAGACACCTTAGCCAAGACACATTAGCCAAGACACCTTAGCCAAGACACCTTAGCCAAGACACCTTCGCCAAGACACATTAGCCAAGACACCTTAGCCAAGACACATTAGCCAAGACACATTAGCCAAGACACCTTAGCCAAGACACCTTAGCCATGACACCTTAGCCAAGACACCTTAGCCAAGACACCTTAGCCAAGACACCTTAGCCAAGACACATTAGCCAAGACACCTTAGCCAAGACACATTAGCGAAGACACCTTAGCCAAGACACATTAGCCAAGACACATTAGCCAAGACACCTTAGCCAAGACACCTTAGCGAAGACACATTAGCCGAGACACATTAGCCAAGACACCTTAGCCAAGACACATTAGCCAAGACACATTAGCCAAGACACATTAGCCAAGACACATTAGCCAAGACACATTAGCCGAGACACCTTAGCCAAGACACATTAGCCAAGACACCTTAGCCAAGACACATTAGCCAAGACACATTAGCCAAGACACATTAGCCATGACACCTTAGCCAAGACACCTTAGCCAAGACACATTAGCCAAGATACATTAGCCAAGAAACATTAGCTAAGACACATTAGCCGAGACACATTAGCCAAGACACCTTAGCCAAGACACCTTAGCCAAGACACATTAGCCAAGACACCTTAGCCAAGACACATTAGCCAAGACACATTAGCCAAGACACATTAGCCAAGACACCTTAGCCAAGACACCTTAGCCAAGACACATTAGCCAAGACACATTAGCCGAGACACCTTAGCCAAGACACCTTAGCCAAGACACCTTAGCCAAGACACCTTAGCCAAGACACCTTAGCCAAGACACCTTAGCCAAGACACCTTAGCCAAGACACATTAGCCAAGACACCTTAGCCAAGACACATTAGCCAAGACACCTTAGCCAAGACACATTAGCGAAGACACATTAGCCAAGACACATTAGCCAAGACACCTTAGCCAAGACACATTAGCGAAGACACATTAGCCAAGACACCTTAGCCAAGACACCTTAGCCAAGACACCTTAGCCAAGACACATTAGCCAAGACACCTTAGCCAAGACACATTAGCCAAGACACATTAGCCAAGACACCTTAGCCAAGACACCTTAGCCAAGACACCTTAGCCAAGACACATTAGCCAAGACACATGAGCCAAGACACATTAGCCAAGACACGTTAGCCAAGACACCTTAGCCAAGACACCTTAGCCAAGACACCTTAGCCAAGACACATTAGCCAAGACACCTTAGCCAAGACACATTAGCCAAGACACCTTAGCCAAGACACATTAGCCAAGACACATTAGCCAAGACATTAGCCAAGACACCTTAGCCAAGACACATTAGCCAAGACACATTAGCCAAGACACATTAGCCAAGACACCTTAGCCAAGACACCTTAGCCAAGACACATCAGCCAAGACACATTAGCCGAGACACATTATCCAAGACACCTTAGCCAAGACACATGAGCCAAGACACATTAGCCAAGACACATTAGCCAAGACACATTAGCCAAGACACATTAGCCGAGACACCTTAGCCAAGACACCTTAGCCAAGACACCTTAGCCAAGACACATTAGCCAAGACACATCAGCCAAGACACCTTAGCCGAGACACATTAGCCAAGACACCTTAGCCAAGACACATTAGCCAAGACACATTAGCCAAGACACATTAGCCAAGACACATTAGCCAAGACACATTAGCCGAGACACCTTAGCCAAGACACCTTAGCCAAGACACCTTAGCCAAGACACATTAGCCAAGACACCTTAGCCAAGACACATTAGCCAAGACACATTAGCCAAGACACATTAGCCAAGACACATTAGCCAAGACACATTAGCCGAGACACCTTAGCCAAGACACCTTAGCCAAGACACCTTAGCCAAGACACATTAGCCAAGACACCTTAGCCAAGACACCTTAGCCAAGACACATTAGCCAAGACACATTAGCCAAGACACCTTAGCCAAGACACCTTAGCCAAGACACATTAGCCAAGACACCTTAGCCAAGACACATTAGCCAAGACACATCAGCCAAGACACATTAGCCGAGACACATTAGCCAAGACACCTTAGCCAAGACACATTAGCCAAGACACATTAGCCAAGACACATTAGCCAAGACACATTAGCCAAGACACATTAGCCAAGACACCTTAGCCAAGACACATTAGCCAAGACACCTTAGCCAAGACACCTTAGCCAAGACACCTTAGCCAAGACACATTAGCCAAGACACCTTAGCCAAGACACCTTAGCCAAGACACATAAGCCAAGACACCTTAGCCAAGACACATTAGCCAAGACACATTAGCCAAGACACATTAGCCATGACACCTTAGCCAAGACACCTTAGCCAAGACACATTAGCCAAGACACATTAGCCAAGACATATTAGCCAAGACACATTAGCCAAGACACCTTAGCCAAGACACATTAGCCAAGACACATTAGCCAAGACACCTTAGCCAAGACACCTTAGCCAAGACACCTTAGCCAAGACACCTTAGCCAAGACACATTAGCCAAGACACATTAGCCGAGACACCTTAGCCAAGACACCTTAGCCAAGACACCTTAGCCAAGACACCTTAGCCAAGACACATTAGCCAAGACACCTTAGCCAAGACACATTAGCCAAGACACCTTAGCCGAGACACATTAGCCAAGACACCTTAGCCAAGACACAATAGCCAAGACACCTTAGCCAAGACACATTAGCCAAGACACATTAGCCAAGACACCTTAGCCAAGACACCTTAGCCAAGACACATTAGCCAAGACACATTAGCCGAGACACCTTAGCCAAGACACCTTAGCCAAGACACCTTAGCCAAGACACATTAGCCAAGACACATTAGCCGAGACACATTAGCCAAGACACCTTAGCCAAGACACATTAGCCAAGACACATTAGCCGAGACACCTTAGCCAAGACACCTTAGCCAAGACCCCTTAGCCAAGACACATTAGCCAAGACACATTAGCCGAGACACATTAGCCAAGACACCTTAGCCAAGACACCTTAGCCAAGACACATTAGCCAAGACACATTAGCCAAGACACATTAGCCAAGACACCTTAGCCAAGACACATTAGCCAAGACACCTTAGCCAAGACACCTTAGCCAAGACACATAAGCCAAGACACCTTAGCCAAGACACATTAGCCAAGACACATAAGCCGAGACACATTAGCCAAGACACCTTAGCCAAGACACATTAGCCAAGACACATTAGCCGAGACACATTAGCCAAGACACCTTAGCCAAGACACCTTAGCCAAGACACATTAGCCAAGACACATTAGCCAAGACACATTAGCCAAGACACATTAGCCATGACACCTTAGCCACATTAGCCCTTAGACACATTAGCCAAGACACATTAGCCAAGACACATTAGCCAAGACACCTTAGCCAAGACACCTTAGCCAAGACACATTAGCCAAGACACCTTAGCCAAAACACATTAGCCAAGACACATTAGCCATGACACCTTAGCCAAGACACCTTAGCCAAGACACCTTAGCCAAGACACATTAGCCAAGACACATTAGCCAAGACACCTTAGCCAAGACACCTTAGCCAAGACACATTAGCCAAGACACATCAGCCATGACACCTTAGCCAAGACACCTTAGCCAAGACACCTTAGCCAAGACACATTAGCCAAGACACATTAGCCAAGACACCTTAGCCAAGACACCTTAGCCAAGACACATTAGCCAAGACACATTAGCCAAGACACATTAGCCAAGACACCTTAGCCAAGACACCTTAGCCAAGACACCTTAGCCAAGACACCTTAGCCAAGACCCATTAGGCAAGACACATTAGCCAAGACACCTTAGCCCAGACACATTAGCCAAGACACATTAGCCAAGACACATTAGTCAAGACACCTTAGCCAAGACACCTTAGCCAAGACACCTTAGCCAAGACACATTAGCCAAGACACCTTAGCCAAGACATCTTAGCCAAGACACATTAGCCAAAACACCTTAGCCAAGACACATTAGCCAAGACACCTTAGCCAAGACACCTTAGCCAAGACACCTTAGCCAAGACACATTAGCCAAGACACATTAGTCAAGACACCTTAGCCAAGACACCTTAGCCAAGACACATTAGCCAAGACACCTTAGCCAAAACACATTAGCCAAGACACATTAGCCATGACACCTTAGCCAAGACACCTTAGCCAAGACACCTTAGCCAAGACACCTTAGCCAAGACACATTAGCCAAGACACATTAGCCGAGACACCTTAGCCAAGACACCTTAGCCAAGACACCTTAGCCAAGACACATTAGCCAAGACACATTAGCCGAGACACATTAGCCAAGACACCTTAGCCAAGACACATTAGCCAAGACACATTAGCCGAGACACCTTAGCCAAGACACCTTAGCCAAGACACCTTAGCCAAGACACATTAGCCAAGACACATTAGCCGAGACACATTAGCCAAGACACATTAGCCAAGACACCTTAGCCAAGACACCTTAGCCAAGACACATTAGCCAAGACACATTAGCCGAGACACCTTAGCCAAGACACCTTAGCCAAGACACCTTAGCCAAGACACATTAGCCAAGACACATTAGCCGAGACACCTTAGCCAAGACACCTTAGCCAAGACACCTTAGCCAAGACACATTAGCCAAGACACATTAGCCGAGACACCTTAGCCAAGACACCTTAGCCAAGACACATTAGCCAAGACACCTTAGCCAAGACACCTTAGCCAAGACAGATTAGCCAAGACACCTTAGCCAAGACACATTAGCCAAGACACATTAGCCAAGACACCTTAGCCAAGACACCTTAGCCAAGACACCTTAGCCAAGACACATTAGTTAGCCAAGACACCTTAGCCAAGACACATTAGCCAAGACACCTTAGCCAAGACACATTAGCCAAGACACATTAGCCAAGACACCTTAGCCAAGACACCTTAGCCAAGACACATTAGCCAAGACACCTTAGCCAAGACATCTTAGCCAAGACACATTAGGTAAACACCTTAGCCAAGACACCTTAGCCAAGACACCTTAGCCAAGACACCTTAGCCAAGACACCTTAGCCAAGACACATTAGCCAAGACACATTAGTCAAGACACCTTAGCCAAGACACCTTAGGCAAGACACATTAGCCAAGACACCTTAGCCAAGACACCTTAGCCAAGACACCTTAGCCAAGACACATTAGCCAAGACACATTAGCCAAGACACATTAGCCAAGACACCTTAGCCAAGACACCTTAGCCAAGACACCTTAGCCAAGACACCTTAGCCAAGACACATTAGGCAAGACACATTAGCCAAGACACCTTAGCCCAGACACATTAGCCAAGACACATTAGCCAAGACACATTAGCCAAGACACATTAGCCACGACACCTTAGCCAAGACACATTAGCCAAGACACATTAGCCAAGACACCTTAGCCAAGACACATTAGCCAAGACACTTTAGCCAAGACACATTAGCGAAGACACCTTAGCCAAGACACATTAGCCAAGACACATTAGCCGAGACACCTTAGCCAAGACACCTTAGCCAAGACACCTAAGCCAAGACACATTAGCCAAGACACATTAGCCAAGACACATAAGCCGAGACACATTAGCCAAGACACCTTAGCCAAGACACCTTAGCCAAGACACATTAGCCAAGACACATTAGCCAAGACACATTAGCCAAGACACATTAGCCAAGACACCTTAGCCAAGACACCTTAGCCAAGACACATTAGCCAAGACACCTTAGCCAAGACACCTTAGCCAAGACACATTAGCCAAGACACCTTAGCCAAGACACCTTAGCCAAGACACCTTAGCCAAGACACTTTAGCCAAGACACATTAGCCAAGACACATTAGCCAAGACACATTAGCTAAGACACCTTAGCCAAGACACCTTAGCCAAGACACCTTAGCTAAGACACATTAGCCAAGACACCTTAGCCAAGACACATTAGCCAAGACACATTAGCCAAGACACCTTAGCCAAGACACATTAGCCAAGACACATTAGCCAAGACACCTTAGCCAAGACACCTTAGCCAAGACACATTAGCCAAGACACATTAGCCGAGACACCTTAGCCAAGACACCTTAGCCAAGACACATTAGCCAAGACACCTTAGCCAAGACACCTTAGCTAAGACACATTAGCCAAGACACCTTAGCCAAGACACATTAGCCAAGACACATTAGCCAAGACACATTAGCCAAGACACCTTAGCCAAGACACCTTAGCCAAGACACATTAGCCAAGACACATTAGCCGAGACACCTTAGCCAAGACACCTTAGCCAAGACACCTTAGCCAAGACACATTAGCCAAGACACATTAGCCGAAACACATTAGCCAAGACACCTTAGCCAAGACACCTTAGCCAAGACACATTAGCCAAGACACCTTAGCCAAGACACATTAGCCAAGACACATTAGCCAAGACACATTAGCCAAGACACCTTAGCCAAGACACCTTAGCCAAGACACCTTAGCCAAGACACCTTAGCCAAGACACCTTAGCCAAGACACATTAGCCAAGACACATTAGCCGAGACACCTTAGCCAAGACACCTTAGCCAAGACACCTTAGCCAAGACACATTAGCCAAGACACCTTAGCCAAGACACCTTAGCTAAGACACATTAGCCAAGACACCTTAGCCAAGACACATTAGCCAAGACACATTAGCCAAGACACATTAGCCAAGACACATTAGCCAAGACACATTAGCCAAGACACATTAGCCAAGACACCTTAGCCAAGACACATTAGCCAAGACACCTTAGCCAAGACACATTAGCCAAGACACCTTAGCCAAGACACATTAGCCAAGACACATTAGCCAAGACACATTAGCCAAGACACCTTAGCCAAGACACCTTAGCCAAGACACCTTAGCCAAGACACATTAGCCAAGACACCTTAGCCAAGACACATTAGCCAAGACACATTAGCCGAGACACCTTAGCCAAGACACCTTAGCCAAGACACCTTAGCCAAGACACCTTAGCCAAGACACATTAGCCGAGACACATTAGCCAAGACACCTTAGCCAAGACACCTTAGCCAAGACACATTAGCCAAGACACCTTAGCCAAGACACATTAGCCGAGACACCTTAGCCAAGACACATTAGCCAAGACACCTTAGCCAAGACACATTAGCCAAGACACCTTAGCCAAGACACCTTAGCTAAGACACATTAGCCAAGACACCTTAGCCAAGACACATTAGCCAAGACACATTAGCCAAGACACCTTAGCCAAGACACATTAGCCAAGACACATTAGCCAAGACACCTTAGCCAACACACATTAGCCAAGACACCTTAGCCAAGACACATTAGCCAAGACACATTAGCCGAGACACCTTAGCCAAGACACCTTAGCCAAGACACCTTAGCCAAGACACCTTAGCCAAGACACATTAGCCGAGACACATTAACCAAGACACCTTAGCCAAGACACCTTAGCCAAGACACATTAGCCAAGACACCTTAGCCAAGACACATTAGTCGAGACACCTTAGCCAAGACACATTAGCCAAGACACCTTAGCCAAGACACCTTAGCCTAGACACCTTAGCCAAGACACATTAGCCAAGACACATTAGCCGAGACACCTTAGCCAAGACACATTAGCCAAGACACCTTAGCCAAGACACCTTAGGCAAGACACATTAGCCAAGACACCTTAGCCAAGACACCTTAGCCAAGACACTTTAGCCAAGACACATTAGCCAAGACACATTAGCCAAGACACCTTAGCCAAGACACCTTAGCCAAGACACATTAGCCAAGACACCTTAGCCAAGACACATTAGCCAAGACACATTAGCCAAGACACATTAGCCAAGACACCTTAGCCAAGACACCTTAGCCAAGACACCTTAGCCAAGACACATTAGCCAAGACATATAAGCCGAGACACCTTAGCCAAGACACCTTAGCCAAGACACCTTAGCCAAGACACATTAGCCAAGACACCTTAGCCAAGACACCTTAGCTAAGACACATTAGCCAAGACACCTTAGCCAAGACACATTAGCCAAGACACATTAGCCAAGACACCTTAGCCAAGACACCTTAGCCAAGACACATTAGCCAAGACACCTTAGCCAAGACACATTAGCCAAGACACATTAGCCAAGACACCTTAGCCGCGACACATTAGCCAAGACACATTAGCGAAGACACCTTAGCCAAGACACCTTAGCCAAGACACCTTACCCAAGACACCTTAGCCAAGACACCTTAGCCAAGATACATTAGCCAAGACACCTTAGCCAAGACACATTAGCCAAGACACCTTAGCCAAGACACCTTAGCCAAGACACCTTAGCCAAGACACTTTAGCCAAGACACATTAGCCAAGACACATTAGCCAAGACACCTTAGCCAAGACACCTTAGCCAAGACACATTAGCCAAGACACCTTAGCCAAGACACCTTAGCCAAGACACATTAGCCGAGACACCTTAGCCAAGACACCTTAGCCAAGACACATTAGCCAAGACACCTTAGCCAAGACACCTTAGCCAAGACACCTTAGCCAAGACACCTTAGCCAAGACACATTTGCCAAGACACCTTAGCCAAGACACCTTAGCCAAGACACCTTAGCCAAGACACCTTAGCCAAGACACATTAGCCAAGACACATTAGCCGAGACACATTAGCCAAGACACCTTAGCCAAGACACCTTAGCCAAGACACATTAGCCAAGACACATTAGCCGAGACACATTAGCCAAGACACCTTAGCCAAGACACCTTAGCCAAGACACCTTAGCCAAGACACTTTAGCCAAGACACATTAGCCAAGACACATAAGCCAAGACACCTTAGCCAAGACACCTTAGCCAAGACACATTAGCCAAGACACATTAGCCAAGACACCTTAGCCAAGACACATTAGCCAAGACACCTTAGCCAAGACACCTTAGCCAAGACACCTTAGCCAAGACACTTTAGCCAAGACACATTAGCCAAGACACATTAGCCAAGACACATTAGCCAAGACACATTAGCCAAGACACCTTAGCCAAGACACATTAGCCAAGACACATTAGCCGAGACACCTTAGAGAAAAAAAATTAGCCAAGACACCTTAGCCAAGACACATTAGCCAAGACACATTAGCCAAGACACATTAGCCAAGACACCTTAGCCAACACACCTTAGCCAAGACACCTTAGCCAAGACACATTAGCCAAGACACATTAGCCGAGACACTTTAGCCAAGACACCTTAGCCAAGACACCTTAGCCAAGACACCTTAGCCAAGACACATTAGCCGAGACACATTAGCCAAGACACCTTAGCCAAGACACATTAGCCAAGATACCTTAGCCAAGACACATTAGTTAGCCAAGACACCTTAGCCAAGACACATTAGCCAAGACACCTTAGCCAAGACACATTAGCCAAGACACATTAGCCAAGACACCTTAGCCAAGACACCTTAGCCAAGACACCTTAGCCAAGACACATTAGCCAAGACACATTAGCCGAGACACATTAGCCAAGACACATTAGCCAAGACACCTTAGCCAAGATACATTAGCCAAGACACCTTAGCCAAGACACCTTAGCCAAGACACCTTAGCCAAGACACCTTAGTCAAGACACATTAGCCAAGACACCTTAGCCAAGACACATTAGCCAAGACACATTAGCCAAGACACATTAGCCAAGACACCTTAGCCAAGACACCTTAGCCAAGACACATTAGCCAAGATACCTTAGCCAAGACACATTAGTTAGCCAAGACACCTTAGCCAATCCACGGGTAATGTAGGTGAAGTGGCCAGGTCTTCACTCGTGGAGGCCCAGCCTGCACCCCAGTCTCCCAGAAAACAGCTGTCTCCCGGTCCGACCAAAGAGGAGGTGGAAGAGCTGATGCACACGACGGAATTGATCTTGGAGGCCAACAACAAGCTTCTGCTTAAGTTGAACGCTGTAAAACAGTGGACACAGGAACAAACACAAGCACAAACACAGATAAACCAAACATCAGACAACCCAAACAGCAAAGACACCACACAAACAGACAAACCAACAAACACACAGGACACCCAAACAAACAACCCCTCGACCCACACAAACAAAATGACAAAAACACCAAAAGACACAAACACCAAAACACAAACAAACAAAAAGACCGAAACCACACAAAACTCTGAAACAGACATCCCCACGACCACGGACACACCCTTGACCCTCTCAAACGATGAGACAAGCAACATAACAGATAAACACACAGACACACAGACAGCCAAAAAGACAAAGAAACGCAAACGCAGACAAAACAAGAGCAAGACTACGGGCAACAGACAGGACCAGGACAAGTCTCAAGAACCGGCACCCGAATGGACAAAAGTTCTGAGCAAACAGGCCAAGCGACGGGCACGGAGGAAGCAGCGGAAGCAGGAAACAGTGGCGCTTGACGCGAGCCAGCATCAGCAGCGGCAGCAACCGGAGCATCAGCAACAACCAAAGCAACCGAAGCAGCGCGCGCATCGCGTCCCAGATGCGTTGGAGTTGGAAACAACGAACAACACAACACAGGACGAGATGATGCGCATCCTCAAGGAAAAGCTGGGGGATGATCGGCAGAAAGTGGAGCGTGTAAGGATGAATTTCCAGGGGAATATTCTTCTGGAACTGTCCTGCAAGAGCCACGACGAGACGCTTGAGATGTGGCGGAAAGTGTCCGAAGCACTGGAGGGCAAAGCGAAAGCCCGACCACGGACCCCCACAACTCGCCTCACCTGCACGAACATTCCACCAAGCTGCACCAACGAGGAAATTGCAACGGACCTTAGCACAGCCCTGGGAGTTACGATCTACGCGGACCAGATCAGTACCGTTAAATCCAATTACGGAACGCTGGTCGCATTTTTCGGATGCCCAGAGGTGGCAGTAACGGACGACGTGCTACTAAAACAGCATGTTGTCGGATTCAGCCAGTGCTGCCGGTTCAAGAAGGTTGAGGTGAAGCGCCAATGTTATCGGTGCTACGAGTTTGGCCACATTGCCACTCACTGCCGTGGGAAGGATCGGTCAAGCAAGTGTCATCGATGTGCGGAGACTAAGCACTCAGGACCGTGCACCAAGGAACGGAAATGCCTCGTCTGCAAGGGCCCGGAAGCAATCGGGCACTCGTTCGGACAGCGCAACTGCCGCCAAGTAGGAGAAGGGGTAAAAAACCGGCCTCGTCATGATTAATGTCCTTCAACAGAACCTTAATCACAGCCAGCTGGCCCAGGACATGCTGATGCAGACTGCTCGGAACGAAGGCTGCGACATAGTGTTGATCGCCGATCCATATCGGATTCCGGAGAACAACGGTAACTGGGTCGCGGATCCGACGGGCAGAGTTGCAGCAGTATCGACAGGAAGATACCCTATCCAACGCATAATCGAGAATCGGCGGGATTACTTCGTCGTGGTCGAAATGCGTGGTATCGTTTTCTGCTCCGTGTATCTACCTCCTGTGGGGTCCGATTTGTCAGTGGAGGATTATCGACGCAAATGGACCGAAATTGCGTCGGTGATTCCGCGGAATCGGGACACCGTGATCGGCGGGGACGTCAACGCCTGGTCAGGAGCGTGGGGGATGGAACGCAGACACAACGATGGAGAACGAGTTCATAGGGGAGCAGTGGTGATGGATGCTATGGCATCACTTGAGCTAGTCTTGTTGAACCGGGGCAACCGGCCAACCTGGAGCAACAACAGTGGCCGTAGTTCCATTATCGACGTTTCCTTCTGCAGCTCGTCTCTTCTGGGGGAAAATAACTGGCGAGTCTGCGACGAAAATCCAAGTGACCACAATACCATCAAGTTTGCGGTCGGGAGGACGACGACGCAGCGTAACCTGGGACACAGTGCACAGCAGGCTTCGGAGAGCAGATGGGCAACCCGGTATTTCAACAAGGACTTGTTCGTTGAAATTTTGGGGTCACTGGACATCTACAACCGCACCCTCTTGGCGGACGAGTTGACGCAGGCAATGTCAACTGCCTGCGACGCGACGATGCCGAGATTGCCAGCAGCACGGGGGGGGGGACGATCGGTGTACTGGTGGAATAACGAAATTTCCCAGTTACGTCGCACTTACATCGGGATGCGGAGAAGACTCAGGCGAGCCCGAACGGAAGAGCAGCGACAGGATCGCCGTCCGGCGTACACAGCAGCGAGAGCAGCACTGGAGCAAGCGGTCAAGCGGAGCAAGAAGGAGCAGGGCGATCAACTTCCGGAACAGCTGGGGCCCCACGGATTCGGGCCAGGCTACAAAATCCGGAGGCAGATGTGGCAAGGAGCCCGAGTACCGATGGAACGGGATCCAGCCAAGCTGCAGCACATCGTCGGCGAACTTTTTCCGGTGCAACCGCCCATGGAATGGCCCACGGCAACAGGATTGACGGACGAGGACACGGCACGGGATGCCGTTACCGAGGACGAGCTGGTGAGCATTGCAAAATCGCTCAATCCCCAGCGTGCCCCAGGAGACGACAACATTCCGAACGTGGCCTTGATTGCGGCGATGACGGCGTTTCCACGCGTCTTCATGAGAACGTTCCAGCATTACATCGATTCCGGCCACTTCCCCGTCGAATGGAAGAGGCAACGGCTAGTGCTGTTCTCGAAGGCCGGGAAACCACCCGGAGAATCATCGTCGTACCGGCCAATCTGCCTGCTGAGTGTTCTGGGAAAAGTGTTGGAGCGACTCATACAGCGCAGACTTACGGAGCATCTGGATGCAACGGGCGGTCTCGCTGATGCCCAATACGGATTCAGGAAAGGACGCTCAACCATGGATGCCATCAACAGGGTGATTGCCAACGGAAGGGTTGCGCTCGACAAGAAGCGCAGGGGCGATCGACTGTGTGCGATGGTGACAATCGACGTGAAGAACGCCTTCAACACGGCCAACTGGACAGCGATCGGAGCAGCTCTGCAGCGAAGGAACACGCCACCGTACCTCCAGGCGTTGCTGCGGAACTACTTCACCAATCGCACGCTCCACTACGAAACGGATGAAGGAATGGTCTCGTTACCAGTATCGGCAGGCGTCCCGCAGGGTTCGGTTCTAGGACCAACACTGTGGAATGTTATGTACGATGACCTTCTTCGTTTGGAGCTGTTCGGAAAGCGTGCGGACATTATAGGGTTTGCTGACGACGTGGCGTTTACCCTTATCGGGAGGGACCCGCAGGAAATCAGCAACCTTGCTACGAGGAACCTGGAGATGATCGAGCGTTGGATGGATGGAGTGGGACTGAAGCTGGCTGTTACGGACGCGACAAAATTCACAAGCGTACGCGTAAGAAAATTCGATCTATCATAAGAAAGAAAAAGATTTACTTTCACCAGGCAGGAGGCATGCGAGGTTAATCAATAGCTGGCATTGAAAAATGTCACATGGGGTTTGGATTAGACCAAATTAGATAAGAACATTAGAAAGGTTTGTTCTACGGCAATTAAATCACGCGTTGCGTAGGTCAAGCGAAGGAGGTCTAAAATGGAAAATAGAATAACCGACTCGAGTGCGTTCAACTCAGGGTAAGGAACGCATGTGCAGCACAATGACCTGCTTTCAATGGCATAAACATTTAATAACAAAAAAGGTTTAGGATAGAGCACCAAAACAGAACCTAGCCATGTGTTTATTTAGGATGAAACCAAAAGAAAATAGGGAAAGATCAACGCGATCTAACGCCACCGCGTTGCGGTAGGCAAGCAAGTAATAAACACATCACAAGGATTGGCTTGTTCGAGCCTTGATATTTTAAACAATCGATTACCCGGAATAGTTAGGAATAGGGCATCTTGAAATGCTAATATCAATAAGGTACCGAAACGGGTAAACAGCATCCATCTACGAACGAGAGGAAAACAAATAGCGATAAGCGCAATACGCCCGCAAGCCGTAGCATATGGCAGGCAATAATAAACTTGCACTTGATCCTTAAAACAATTCCATCGGGTAGCCGCTTGCATCTGAGTAACGTACGCACAGTAGCGGTAAGGAAACACGCGCCTATGCGCTCGGTGCAATTAACTAAACAAGGCCGAATCGGATCGCATTACAGAATCCTAAACTAACATTAGGAGGTAAACTAGGAATTTACCCTTACGTTCTTGAAACTAACACACACTTACTGCGTGTAGAACAAGAACTAATACCATTAAACTTTGTTAGTATATAAGCTGGATAATTTTCAATAAAACTTCACTTGTTATCCGAACTTGGAACCTACGAGTCTTTTCTGTAGGCGATTCGAGCGGCACTCCACATTAGGAATTGATATTGAGTTTTCAATACACAGCCTACTGTCAGAACTGCTCAATCGCCGATCTACGGAAAATAGCCTATCAACGGCAAAAGAAACTTGCGCAAGAAGTTTCCAGTTGACTATCCTTCGCGTAGTCAACTTAATACGGCGGACCGTAGTCCGATTTGTTCCCGTCAGCAACAAATGGTGGCTCCAGAGAGGAGTTTGCAATAGCTTGCGCGAAATTGCATTCTCTGTGACCGAATCACGCAAGAAAGGTGTGCTGTCGCCAAAAGAACAGCAATATAGTTCTGTGTATCAAGTGACTAGTGAAGACGGTTAAAAGTGATTAAGCGTCGCAACAATCTAAGTCAGTAGAAAAGCAGAACTTTCAGTAATGCAGTTACAAGTGACGTTAAAACTGATGGTGAAAAATTGATAAGAAGTTTTCAATTATTTAGTTACTAAACGAACGAAAGAAATCGTTCATAAACACTATACTTGAACTTCTACTATCGTGAAAAGTGAGCAATATACGGGCAAAGGTGTCAAGTTCAGACTCATCATTCGCGGTTTTATCATTCACCATCACACAACGATTCCAGCCGGTGCATCAAAGGAAGGTAAAAACGATCCGATAAAAGAGGGTAAGTTAAACCATCCTTATTAATAAGCACGGCAAGGAAATCATTGATTCGTCCAAAATGCCTTACAAATTCACAACAAATACAAACGGCAGGTGCCGACTTTGTTATGAGGTGGATACCTCTGAAGAAACAATGGTCACATGTTCGGAGTGTGACCGATGGTTTCACCTGGAATGTGTCAAATTGACACAGAAACCATTGCCAGAGGAATGCTGGCTATGTGGCAAGTGCCAACAGATTAAGTACGAGCTTAATCGACAAAAGGGTGAAATCAAGGCTTTCGCAGAAAGCGAAGTAAATAATAAGGAAGGAAGTTTAGGGAAGAAACAAAGCTTCGAAGAAATTGTATCACAATTAATAGTTAGCCAACAACAGCAAACGAAGGAGTTCGTTAAACTAATGGCAACTAACGGTGGTGAATCCACCCAGATAGGAATCCTGATCAAGAGACAGGCCTTGATGCAATTGCCCAAATTCGATGGCAACCCTAAGCAATGGCCCAACTTCAAGAAAACGTTTGACGACACGTCCAAAGAAGGACAATTTTCTAACTTAGAAAACTTGAATCGTCTCAAACAAGTTTTACAAGGAACAGCTTATAAAAGTGTTCAACAATTGATGATGGAGGCCGAAAATGTTCCCGAGATAATAAAACGTTTAAATGAGACTTTCGGGAGACCAGATTTAGTATACCTGGAGTTGCTAAACGATCTTCAAAAAATACGAAAGGAATCCAGAAACGTGGTCTCGGAAATGACGAGTGCTTTGGAAAACCTCGTCAAAATTGTACACCTGATGGAAAGACCGACATACCTAAATGACCATAGATTAGTTATGGATTTAACGGCTAAGTTACCGCATCACATTCAAGTGAAAAGAGCGGAACATATGGCGGCTGCATCGTCATCACTAGACGTGCAGAATTTAGAAGAATTATGTCGGTGGCTCAAACCCTACGCCAAGACGGCGGAAATGATGAACACGATCACGGTTCATACTCAAAAGGGGCATGTTAATTTACATGATCAGGGTACTTCGCAGAAACAAACCTCTATTCAAAAAGGAAAAGTTGTCAAACAGGCTAAAAAGATAACTAGAAGTTGTCTGATATGTAGCAAGCCGCATAAGACGGTTAAATGCTTCGCACTGGTAAAGCGAATTCCATCACAGCGAGAGAAAATAGCAAATGAAAATCAATTGTGTTTTGGATGCTTGACATCAAACAAACATACAATCAAGGATTGTAGATTAGCTAAACCATGTGGAATCGCCAGGTGCAAGGATAAGCATCACAAGATGCTCCATGTAAAACAAGTTGTTCCAATCCAACCGGAGCAGATAAATAACCACCACGAGGTGGAAGGAACATGTGAAACTTACTATCAAATATTACCGGTAAGATTGATTAATGGAAATAGATCCATTAATACTTATGCATTTTTGGACCCTGGATCATCATTGACAATGATAGATGCGAATGTCGCTCGACAATTGAATTTAACCGGGCCAAAAACACCGCTTCAGCTCACATGGGCACAAGGCATAGAAACGGTTCATGAAACTAGCCAACAAGTCCAATTGCTCATCAAAGGTGCAACGAAAAGAGGTTTTCGTTTAAAGGACGTAAGAACAATTAGAGAATTGAAATTGCCAGTCCAATCGCTATGTTACGATGAGATGAGTGAGAAATATCGTCACTTAAAAAAGTTACCAATTGAAAGTTTTGAAAACGTTCGTCCTACAATTTTGATAGGACTGAACAACAATCATTTATTAATGGGGATTAAACATCGATATGGCAAACCTGAAGAGCCAATTGGAATGAAAACTAGACTAGGTTGGTTAGTCTATGGGAAACTAGGTAGCAATGAATTGTTACAGCAAGAACATGCTATGATAGTCCAAGAAAAAGATAGCATGCGTGAAACGATGCATAAGGGCGGACAGATAAAATCCGCTCAAGTAAAAACTGCAATAGGTACATACTGCAGAACCGCTACTGGGATAGCATTTTTGGACGCTTATAACGAAAAAGAAGTTATAAAGCAAGAAGGCAAGGAGTCGAAAAAAGAATCGATGTCATTAGATAAAAATATCAATGGGGTCCACGCAGAAGACACTATCACAGAAAAAAGTGATCAATTGCCAATAAAGCGTAAGGTAAAGAAACGTCAAATAAAACCTTGCGCAAGGAACGCTAAGATCCTAAGGGCTAGCACAAAAGATGTCACGGCTGCAAAGGAAGCAAACGAGCGTTTAAAAATATACCAATCGAATACTGCTAATCCTCGTTGGGGAAAATATAATACGTGGAACCTGGTAATAATGATGTTGCTTTTCATTTCAGCAAGAGCCTTCGGGAGTCCGGCAAACGGTCTAATTGCATATGACTGTGCAAACGATAATATCAACATAACGAGTTATTCGCTCACAAAAGTAGCTTCTTGTATGCCTCAATTCAAGAATATAACAACAGTAGAGACCAGAATACAAGTATTACAAAGAAGTCCAAAGACAGTAACTCACGTTCACCAATGTAAGGTAATAATCAAGAGAACGATTAAGCATTGCGGAGCTTGGTCTCACACATCAGAATATGAAAAAGGGTTTGCATATATTATAAAGGAATTCACCCCAGGAGAATGTAAATATGACCAAACGTTAGGTGAGGTTTCACTCTCTCTCAATCACAAGGTTAGGGAAGTACGACGCAATCAAACTACAAGAGGGCAATCGTTAGTCATCGGCAGTGTCAAGGGCTCAGCGTGCGTAGGAGGACTCTACACGACGCCATCTGGTAGATGGGAAAACGCGTTGGTGTATTACGAGTACGAAATCAGCATGTTCGACTATACGGCAACGGTTGACATCGAAGAAGACCAAATAACACTGCGAAATGGCGTTGTATGTCCGTATAGTGTTGGTTGGTGTTTGGATTCCGAGTACGGTTACCTCACCTGGGAGGTGGATCGTCAAAAACTGTGCGAGAGAACTGAGTTCGAAATCATCTACGAGGGTACGGTCAACAAGACGTTCGGCAACGACGGAATTGCTAATACGAATGCTGTGTATACCTTACTGACAAACGAGCAAATGTTTTCCATAAGGGCTCGCGATGTGAAGCAAATCTGCGGCTTTGACAGCTATAAAACAGACCATCCGAGGATATTCATACTTGAGTTAAACGGTTATCAATCGCCGTTTCAACGCAAGGCGGTAAATGGGAGAAACTTGGATCTCTTTACCTACTTCAACTCCAAAATAACTTTAGTGGAAGTTACCTCGGGCAAAAGCTGAACGACGTCTACACAACGGTGATGACGGAATTGTGCAAGGTCGACAAGGCGCTTCTAGAAACAAAGCTAACGCTAGCACGTCTGAATCCTAGCGAGTTCGTTTCTAATTTGATTAAACGACCTGGGCACACGGCGGTAGTTGCCGCAGAAATATTGTACATCATTGAATGCAAACCGGTGTTCGTCACCTATGAGAAAAGAGATGAATGCTATCAGGAAGTTCCGGTAAAATACAACAATCGCTCGATGTTCATAGCGCCAGTAACTAGAATGTTACAACTGAAAGGCACCCAAATAGTTTGCTCGCCAATTCTTCCCGCGAAATTCAACATCGGAGGAAGATGGTATACAACAGATCAAAGGCTACGAGAGACGACGGCACCGCAAGAGTTAACGACAGACATCATAACAAGCTGGTCCTACACTCCACTACCAAGTCTGATGAAAAGTGGTGTATATGACTATGAAAGTCTACAACAAATGAAGGACATGGTGTATGAACAAAGCAATAAGAGGATCGCCTCTTCGGTCATACACAAGATGATATCTGGTCAGCATCCAAACCTTCAAGGCTTCACGTTTGATACTCTAATCCCCGAGAATATCATTCACGGCGCGTTCGATAAATACTGGTCTAAGTTCGTATCCTGGTCAACGTGGCTGGGCAACGTAACGTCTACAGCAATTGGTATCTACATGTTCACTCGAGTTGTTAAGTTCATCATTGACACCGTAATTCATGGTAGAATCCTGTACGACATCTATGGCATCGGCTGGCAGCTCTTAGCCGCATTTTGGGATTCGTTAACGAATCTGTTATCTCATCGAAGCCACATGCACCGAGATCGATACGAAAACAAACCACCAGAAGTCATCACAATTAACGAGGACAACGACGAGGAAACTAAGGTACCACGTCTTCCAAACACCAAAACCAAGCTATACCCCAACATATGCGCCATCGATAGTCATCACTAGCAGCGTCATCATAGCAGCGTCATCCTACAAGTATGCCCACTCTTCAACTCATCAGCTAAAGCAGCAACATGCGTCCAATTCAGGTATCGGAGAGAGCTAAGTAGGAAATAATGTCGCGAAATTTGGTAAAACTAACAGGTAGTTTTACCAGGGGTGGAATGTTACGGACGCGACAAAATTCACAAGCGTACGCGTAAGAAAATTCGATCTATCATAAGAAAGAAAAAGATTTACTTTCACCAGGCAGGAGGCATGCGAGGTTAATCAATAGCTGGCATTGAAAAATGTCACATGGGGTTTGGATTAGACCAAATTAGATAAGAACATTAGAAAGGTTTGTTCTACGGCAATTAAATCACGCGTTGCGTAGGTCAAGCGAAGGAGGTCTAAAATGGAAAATAGAATAACCGACTCGAGTGCGTTCAACTCAGGGTAAGGAACGCATGTGCAGCACAATGACCTGCTTTCAATGGCATAAACATTTAATAACAAAAAAGGTTTAGGATAGAGCACCAAAACAGAACCTAGCCATGTGTTTATTTAGGATGAAACCAAAAGAAAATAGGGAAAGATCAACGCGATCTAACGCCACCGCGTTGCGGTAGGCAAGCAAGTAATAAACACATCACAAGGATTGGCTTGTTCAAGCCTTGATATTTTAAACAATCGATTACCCGGAATAGTTAGGAATAGGGCATCTTGAAATGCTAATATCAATAAGGTACCGAAACGGGTAAACAGCATCCATCTACGAACGAGAGGAAAACAAATAGCGATAAGCGCAATACGCCCGCAAGCCGTAGCATATGGCAGGCAATAATAAACTTGCACTTGATCCTTAAAACAATTCCATCGGGTAGCCGCTTGCATCTGAGTAACGTACGCACAGTAGCGGTAAGGAAACACGCGCCTATGCGCTCGGTGCAATTAACTAAACAAGGCCGAATCGGATCGCATTACAGAATCCTAAACTAACATTAGGAGGTAAACTAGGAATTTACCCTTACGTTCTTGAAACTAACACACACTTACTGCGTGTAGAACAAGAACTAATACCATTAAACTTTGTTAGTATATAAGCTGGATAATTTTCAATAAAACTTCACTTGTTATCCGAACTTGGAACCTACGAGTCTTTTCTGTAGGCGATTCGAGCGGCACTCCACATTAGGAATTGATATTGAGTTTTCAATACACAGCCTACTGTCAGAACTGCTCAATCGCCGATCTACGGAAAATAGCCTATCAACGGCAAAAGAAACTTGCGCAAGAAGTTTCCAGTTGACTATCCTTCGCGTAGTCAACTTAATACGGCGGACCGTAGTCCGATTTGTTCCCGTCAGCAACACTGGCCCATCAAAAGACCGGCTACATGATCTTCTGCACTCATCACAACCCGCAGGTAGGTCAACTACGTGCGGGGGGACACACGATCGTATCCACGGAATCGCTCAAGTACCTGGGGGTCGAGCTCTGCCGCAAACAGCACCACGGTCGGCATTTGGAGAAGGTTTGCAGCAAGGCATCACGTATCACGAATGTCTTGACCGCTCTGATGCCGAATAAGTGTGGCCCAAAAAGCAGCAGAAGGAGACCCTTGGTTAACGTTGGGAATAGCATTGTCCGTTACGCGGCACCATCGTGGGGACGGACGCTTCTTCAGAAGGACGTTCACCGGACCACGGTTCAGAGGACGCACCGCACAGGAGTTCTTCGAGTGGCCAGTGCCTTCCAAACGGTCTCCTACGATGCCGCTTGCGTGGTCGCAAGCACTATCCCGTTAGTCCTTCTCCTAGAGGAGGACATCCGCTGCCACGACGAAAAGGTAGCGAGGGGAAGTCCAGGACCAGACATACGAAAGCGGCAAAGGGAAGAGACCATGGGACGCTGGCAACAACAATGGACAGCCGGAGCGGGGCAGCCGAGATCGCCGGGGATGAAGACGAGGAGAATTATCCCGGACATTATGTCCTGGGTAAATCGCAAGCACGGAGAAATTGATTTTTATCTCTCTCAACTCTTTACAGGGCATGGGTTTCTCCGGAGCTACTTCGTCGAAAAAGGCATCCTCGACGGCTCGCCAAACTGTCCGGTGTGTGAACACCAAGTGGAAGATGTCGACCACGTAATGTTCCACTGTCCACGGTTTGCTCGAACCCAACACGAGATGCAGCAGCAGAGCCACACCCGCTTGACGATAGAAAATCTTGCAGCGGAAATGTGTGCCAACAGCAGCACATGGGAAGCAGTCCGGACCGCCGCAAGGACCATCTTCAGAAACCTCCAAGTGAGATGGAATGAGGAAAGTCCACCTACGGCCAGACGGAGACGACAACAACGACGGCGGAACACGGTACAAACGGGACAGCAACAGCTGCCGCCGTGACCGCACCAAAGGATGACGACAACGGAAGCAGCAGCAGCAGCAACGAGTAACCAGAGCAGCAGCAGGAGCTAGACCCCACCGGAAGTAGCGGCTACGGACGGGCGGAATTAAGCAGCAGCAGCGGAAGGAAGGCACGAAGCAGCAGCAGCAGCTGAGACAACTAGGACGGATGACGCAGTAGCAGCATTGGAAAGCAGCAGCGCGTCAACAGGATGGTTGCATCGCACAAACGTTCCTGCATGGAGTACTACGCACATCAAGCGCATCGGCAGGGTTCGGATCAGGTCGAGGAGTGGCTTAGTTAGGGTCCCATCGGCTGCCGGGTCCGCTTCACGGGCCCAGCGTCACGATGAATCCCACATAACCCATCTCGGAGGGATTGGTTTGTAGCCGCAAGCCGCCCTTCGAGGTGGGTACCTTTTGAAGGTTCCCTCCCCGTTAACAAAAAAAAAAAAAAAAAAAAGACACCTTAGCCAAGACACATTAGCCAAGACACCTTAGCCAAGACACATTAGCCAAGACACATTAGCCAAGACACCTTAGCCAAGACACCTTAGCCAAGACACATTAGCCAAGACACCTTAGCCAAGACACCTTAGCCAAGACACATTAGCCAAAACACCTTAGCCAAGACACATTAGCCAAGACACCTTAGCCAAGACACCTTAGCCAAGACACATTAGCCAAGACACATTAGCCGAGACACCTTAGCCAAGACACCTTAGCCAAGACACCTTAGCCAAGACACATTAGCCAAGACACCTTAGCCAAGACACCTTAGCTAAGACACATTAGCCAAGACACCTTAGCCAAGACACATTAGCCAAGACACATTAGCCAAGAAACCTTAGCCAAGACACATTAGCCAAGACACCTTAGCCAAGACACATTAGCCAAGACACCTTAGCCAAGACACCTTAGCCAAGACACCTTAGCCAAGACACTTTAGCCAAGACACATTAGCCAAGACACATTAGGCAAGACACATTAGCCAAGACACATTAGCCAAGACACATTAGCCAAGACACCTTAGCCAAGACACATTAGCCAAGACACCTTAGCCAAGACACATTAGCCAAGACACCTTAGCCAAGACGCCTTAGCCAAGACACCTTAGCCAAGACACATTAGCCGAGACACCTTAGCCAAGACACCTTAGCCAAGACACCTTAGCCAAGACACCTTAGCCAAGACACATTAGCCGAGACACATTAGCCAAGACACCTTAGCCAAGACACCTTAGCCAAGACACATTAGCCAAGACACCTTAGCCAAGACACATTAGCCAAGCAGATTAGCCAAGACACATTAGCCAAGACACCTTAGCCAAGACACCTTAGCCAAGACACCTTAGCCAAGACACATTAGCCAAGACACATTTGCCGAAACACATTAGCCAAGACACATTAGCCAAGACACCTTAGCCAAGATACATTAGCCAAGACACATTAGCCGAGACACATTAGCCAAGACACCTTAGCCAAGACACCTTAGCCAAGACACATTAGCCAAGACACCTTAGCCAAGACACATTAGCCAAGACACATTAGCCAAGACACATTAGTCAAGACACCTTAGCCAAGACACCTTAGCCAAGACACATTAGCCAAGATACCTTAGCCAAGACACATTAGTTAGCCAAGACACCTTAGCCAAGACACGTTAGCCAAGACACCTTAGCCAAGACACATTAGCCAAGACACATTAGCCAAGACTCCTTAGCCAAGACACATTAGCCAAGACACCTTAGCCATGACACCTTAGCCAAGACACCTTAGCCAAGACACCTTAGCCAAGACACATTAGCCAAGACACCTTAGCCAAGACACCTTAGCCAAAACACATTAGCCAAGACACATTAGCCAAGACACATTAGTCAAGACACCTTAGCCAAGACACATTAGCCAAGACACATTAGTCAAGACACCTTAGCCAAGAGACCTTAGCCAAGACACATTAGCCAAGACACCTTAGCCAAGACACATTAGCCAAGACACCTTAGCCAAGACACCTTAGCCAAGACACTTTAGCCAAGACACATTAGCCAAGACACCTTAGCCAAGACACCTTAGCCAAGACACATTAGCCAAGACACCTTAGCCAAGACACATTAGCCAAGACACATTAGCCAAGACGCATTAGCCAAGACACCTTAGCCAAGACACCTTAGCCAAGACACATTAGCCAAGACACATTAGCCGAGACACCTTAGCCAAGACACCTTAGCCAAGACACCTTACTCAAGACACATTAGCCAAGACACCTTAGCCAAGACACCTTAGCTAAGACACATTAGCCAAGACACCTTAGCCAAGACACATTAGCCAAGACACATTAGCCAAGACACCTTAGCCAAGACACATTAGGCAAGACACATAAGCCAAGACACATTAGCCATGACACCTTAGCCAAGACACCTTAGCAAAGACACATTAGCCAAGACACATTAGCCAAGATACATTAGCCAAGACACCTTAGCCAAGACACATTAGCCAAGACACATTAGCCAAGACACCTTAGCCAAGACACATTAGCCAAGACACCTTAGCCAAGACACATTAGCGAAGACACCTTAGCCAAGACACATTAGCCAAGACACATTAGCCGAGACACCTTAGCCAAGACACATTAGCCAAGACACATTAGCCAAGACACCTTAGCCAAGACACATTAGCCAAGACACCTTAGCCAAGACACCTTAGCCAAGACACATTAGCCAAAACACCTTAGCCAAACACATTAGCCAAGACACCTTAGCCAAGACACCTTAGCCAAGACACTTTAGCCAAGACACATTAGCCAAGACACATTAGTCAAGACACCTTAGCCAAGACACCTTAGCCAAGACACATTAGCCAAGACACCTTAGCCAAGACACCTTAGCCAAGACACCTTAGCCAAGACACTTTAGCCAAGACACATTAGCCAAGACACATTAGCCAAGACACCTTAGCCAAGACACCTTAGCCAAGACACTTTAGCCAAGACACATTAGCCAAGACACATTAGCCAAGACACATTAGCCAAGACACCTTAGCCAAGACACCTTAGCCAAGACACCTTAGCCAAGACACATTAGCCACGACACATTAGCCGAGACACCTTAGCCAAGACACCTTAGCCAAGACACATTAGCCAAGACACCTTAGCCAAGACACCTTAGCTAAGACACATTAGCCAAGACACCTTAGCCAAGACACATTAGCCAAGACACATTAGCCAAGACACATTAGCCAAGACACCTTAGCCAAGACACCTTAGCCAAGACACATTTGCCAAGACACATTAGCCAAGACACCTTAGCCAAGACACCTTAGCCAAGACACCTTAGCCAAGACACCTTAGCCAAGACACATTAGCCAAGACACATTAGTCGAGACACTTAAGCCAAGACACCTTAGCCAAGACACCTTAGCCAAGACACATTAGCCAAGACACCTTAGCCAAGACACATTAGCCAAGACACCTTAGCCAAGACACATTAGCCAAGACACATTAGCCGAGACACATTAGCCAAGACACCTTAGCCAAGACACCTTAGCCAAGACACCTTAGCCAAGACACCTTAGCCAAGACACATTAGCCAAGACACATTAGCCAAGACACATTAGCCAAGACACCTTAGCCAAGACACCTTAGCCAAGACACATTAGCCAAGACACATTAGCCAAGACACCTTAGCCAAGACACCTTAGCCAAGACACATTAGCCAAGACACATTAGCCAAGACACATTAGCCAAGACACCTTAGCCAAGACACCTTAGCCAAGACACCTTAGCCAAGACACCTTAGCCAAGACACATTAGCCAAGACACATTAGCCGAGACACCTTAGCCAAGACACCTTAGCCAAGATACCTTAGCCAAGACACATTAGCCTAGACACCTTAGCCAAGACATCTTAGCCAAGACACATAAGCCAAGACACCTTAGCCAAGACACATTAGCCAAGACACATTAGCCAAGACACATTAGCCAAGACACCTTAGCCAAGACACCTTAGGCAAGACACATTAGCCAAGACACATTAGCCGAGACACCTTAGCCAAGACACCTTAGCCAAGACACATTAACCAAGACACATTAGCCGAGACACATTAGCCAAGACACCTTAGCCAAGACACCTTAGCCAAGACACCTTAGCCAAGACACATTAGCCAAGACACCTTAGCCAAGACACATTAGCCAAGACACATTAGCCAAGACACCTTAGCCAAGACACATAAGCCAAGACACATTAGCCAAGACACATTAGCCAAGACACATTAGCCAAGACACCTTAGCCAAGACACCTTAGCCAAGACACATTAGCCAAGACACATTAGCCAAAACACATTAGCCAAGACACATTAGCCATGACACCTTAGCCAAGACACATTAGCCAAGACACATTAGCCAAGACACCTTAGCCAAGACACCTTAGCCAAGACACCTTAGCCAAGACACATTAGCCAAGACACATTAGCCGAGACACCTTAGCCAAGACACCTTAGCCAAGACACCTTAGCCAAGACACATTAGCCAAGACACCTTAGCCAAGACACCTTAGCCAAGACACATTAGCCAAGACACCTTAGCCAAGACACTTTAGCCAAGACACATTAGCCAAGACACATTAGCCAAGACACCTTAGCCAAGACACCTTAGCCGAGACACCTTAGCCAAGACACATTAGCCAAGACACATTAGCCGAGACACCTTAGCCAAGACACCTTAGCCAAGACACATTAGCCAAGACACCTTAGCCAAGACACCTTAGCCAAGACACATTAGCCAAGACACATTAGCCGAGACACCTTAGCCAAGACACCTTAGCCAAGACACCTTAGCCAAGACACATTAGCCAAGACACCTTAGCCAAGACACCTTAGCCAAGACACCTTAACCAAGACACCTTAGCCAAGACACATTAGCCAAGACACCTTAGCCAAGACACCTTAGCCAAGACACCTTAGCCAAAACACCTTAGCCAAGACACATTAGTTAGCCAAGACACCTTAGCCAAGACACATTAGCCAAGACACCTTAGCCAAGACACATTAGCCAAGACACCTTAGCCAAGACACCTTAGCCAAGACACCTTAGCCAAGACACATTAGCCAAGACACCTTAGCCAAGACACCTTAGCCAAGACACATTAGCCAAAACACCTTAGCCAAGACACATTAGCCAAGACACCTTAGCCAAGACACCTTAGCCAAGACACATTAGCCAAGACACCTTAGCCAAGACACATTAGCCAAGACACATTAGCCGAGACACCTTAGCCAAGACACATTAGCCAAGACACCTTAGCCAAGACACATTAGCCAAGACACATTAGCCAAGACACATTAGCCAAGACACCTTAGCCAAGACACCTTAGCCAAGATACATTAGCTAAGACACCTTAGCCAAGACACCTTAGCCAAGACACCTTAGCCAAGACACATTAGCCAAGATACCTTAGCCAAGACACATTAGTTAGCCAAGACACCTTAGCCAAGACACATTAGCCAAGACACCTTAGCCAAGACACATTAGCCAAGACACATTAGCCAAGACACCTTAGCCAAGACACCTTAGCCAAGACACCTTAGCCAAGACACATTAGCCAAGACACCTTAGCCAAGACACATTAGCCAAGACACATTAGCCAAGACACATTAGCCAAGACACCTTAGCCAAGACACCTTAGCCAAGACACCTTAGCCAAGACACCTTAGCCAAGACACATTAGCCAAGACACATTAGCCGAGACACCTTAGCCAAAACACCTTAGCCAAGACACCTTAGCCAAGACACCTTAGCCAAGACACATTAGCCGAGACACATTAGCCAAGACACCTTAGCCAAGACACATTAGCCAAGACACCTTAGCCAAGACACATTAGCCAAGCAGATTAGCCAATACACATTAGCCAAGACACATTAGCCAAGACACCTTAGCCAAGACACCTTAGCCAAGACACATTAGCCAAGACACATTAGCCGAGACACATTAGCCAAGACACATTAGCCAAGACACCTTAGCCAAGACACATTAGCCAAGACACATTAGCCAAGACACATTAGCCAAGACACCTTAGCCAAGACACCTTAGCCAAGACACATTAGCCAAGATACCTTAGCCAAGACACATTAGTTAGCCAAGACACCTTAGCCAAGACACATTAGCCAAGACACATTAGCCAAGACACATTAGCCAAGACACCTTAGCCAAGACACCTTAGCCAAGACACATTAGCCAAGACACCTTAGCCAAGACACCTTAGCCAAGACACATTAGCCAAGACACCTTAGCCAAGACACATTAGCCAAGACACCTTAGCCAAGACACATTAGCCAAGACACATTAGCCAAGACACATTAGCCAAGACACCTTAGCCAAGACACCTTAGCCAAGATACATTAGCTAAGACACATAAGCCGAGACACATTAGCCAAGACACCTTAGCCAAGACACCTTAGCCAAGACACATTAGCCAAGATACCTTAGCCAAGACACATTAGTTAGCCAAGACACCTTAGCCAAGACACATTAGCCAAGACACCTTAGCCAAGACACATTAGCCAAGACACATTAGCCAAGACACCTTAGCCAAGACACCTTAGCCAAGACACCTTAGCCAAGACACATTAGCCAAGACACCTTAGCCAAGACACATTAGCCAAGACACATTAGCCAAGACACATTAGCCAAGACACCTTAGCCAAGACACCTTAGCCAAGACACCTTAGCCAAGACACCTTAGCCAAGACACATTAGCCAAGACACATTAGCCGAGACACCTTAGCCAAGACACCTTAGCCAAGACACCTTAGCCAAGACACCTTAGCCAAGACACATTAGCCGAGACACATTAGCCAAGACACCTTAGCCAAGACACATTAGCCAAGACACCTTAGCCAAGACACATTAGCCAAGCAGATTAGCCAATACACATTAGCCAAGACACATTAGCCAAGACACCTTAGCCAAGACACCTTAGCCAAGACACATTAGCCAAGACACATTAGCCGAGACACATTAGCCAAGACACATTAGCCAAGACACCTTAGCCAAGACACATTAGCCAAGACACATTAGCCAAGACACATTAGCCAAGACACCTTAGCCAAGACACCTTAGCCAAGACACATTAGCCAAGATACCTTAGCCAAGACACCTTAGCCAAGACACATTAGCCAAGACACATTAGCCAAGACACATTAGCCAAGACACATTAGCCAAGACACATTAGCCAAGACACCTTAGCCAAGACACCTTAGCCAAGACACATTAGCCAAGACACCTTAGCCAAGACACCTTAGCCAAGACACATTAGCCAAAACACCTTAGCCAAGACACATTAGCCAAGACACCTTAGCCAAGACACCTTAGCCAAGACACTTTAGCCAAGACACATTAGCCAAGACACATTAGTCAAGACACCTTAGCCAAGACACCTTAGGCAAGACACATTAGCCAAGACACCTTAGCCAAGACACCTTAGCCAAGACACCTTAGCCAAGACACTTTAGCCAAGACACATTAGCCAAGACACATTAGCCAAGACACCTTAGCCAAGACACCTTAGCAAAGACACATTAGCCAAGACACCTTAGCCAAGACACCTTAGCCAAGACACCTTAGCCAAGACACATTAGCCAAGACACATTAGCCGAGACACCTTAGCCAAGACACCTTAGCCAAGACACATTAGCCAAGACACCTTAGCCAAGACACCTTAGCTAAGACACATTAGTCAAGACACCTTAGCCGAGACACCTTAGCCAAGACACATTAGCCAAAACATCTTAGCCAAGACACATTAGCCAAGACACCTTAGCCAAGACACCTTAGCCAAGACACTTTAGCCAAGACACATTAGCCAAGACACATTAGTCAAGACACCTTAGCCAAGACACCTTAGGCAAGACACATTAGCCAAGACACCTTAGCCAAGACACCTTAGCCAAGACACCTTAGCCAAGACACTTTAGCCAAGACACATTAGCCAAGACACATTAGCCAAGACACCTTAGCCAAGACACCTTAGCAAAGACACATTAGCCAAGACACCTTAGCCAAGACACCTTAGCCAAGACACATTAGCCAAAACACCTTAGCCAAGACACATTAGCCAAGACACCTTAGCCAAGACACCTTAGCCAAGACACATTAGCCAAGACACCTTAGCCAAGACACATTAGCGAAGACACCTTAGCCAAGACACCTTAGCCAAGACACATTAGTTAGCCCAGACACCTTAGCCAAGACACATTAGCCAAGACACATTAGCCAAGACACATTAGCCAAGACACATTAGCCAAGACACCTTAGCCAAGACACCTTAGCCAAGACACCTTAGCCAAGACACCTTAGCCAAGACACATTAGCCAAGACACCTTAGCCAAGACACCTTAGCCAAGACACATTAGCCAAGACACCTTAGCCAAGACACATTAGTCAAGACACATTAGCCAAGACACCTTAGCCAAGACACCTTAGCCAAGACACATTAGCCAAGACACATTAGCCGAGACACATTAGCCAAGACACCTTATCCAAGACACAATAGCCAAGACACATTAGCCAAGACACCTTAGCCAAGACACCTTAGCCAAGACACATTAGCCAAGACACCTTAGCCAAGACACCTTAGCCAAGACACCTTAGCCAAGACACATTAGCCAAGACACCTTAGCCAAGACACATTAGCCAAGACACCTTAGCCAAGACACCTTAGCCAAGACACCTTAGCCAAGACATATTAGCCAAGACACATTAGCCAAGACACATTAGCCAAGACACCTTAGCCAAGACACATTAGCCAAGACACCTTAGCCAAGACACCTTAGCCAAGACACATTAGCCAAGACACCTTAGCCAAGACACCTTAGCCAAGACACATTAGCCAAGACACCTTAGCCAAGACACCTTAGCCAAGACACATTAGCCAAGACACCTTAGCCAAGACACCTTAGCCAAGACACATTAGCCAAGACACCTTAGCCGAGACACATTAGCCAAGACACATTAGCGAAGACACCTTAGCCAAGACACCTTAGCCAAGACACCTTAGCCAAGACACATTAGCCAAGACACCTTAGCCAAGACACCTTAGCCAAGACATATTAGCCAAGACACCTTAGCCAAGACACATTAGCCAAGACACCTTAGCCAAGACACATTAGCCAAGACACATTAGCCAAGACACATTAGCCAAGACACCTTAGCCAAGACACCTTAGCCAAGACACATTAGCCAAGACACCTTAGCCAAGACACCTTAGCCAAGACACATTAGCCAAGACACCTTAGCCAAGACACCTTAGCCAAGACACATTAGCCAAGACACCTTAGCCAAGACACCTTAGCCAAGACACCTTAGCCAAGACACCTTAGCCAAGACACCTTAGCCAAGACACCTTAGCCAAGACACATTAGCCAAGACACCTTAGCCAAGACACTTTAGCCAAGACACCTTAGCCAAGACACCTTAGCCAAGACACCTTAGCCAAGACACATTAGCCAAGACACCTTAGCCAAGACACCTTAGCCAAGACACCTTAGCCAAGACACATTAGCCAAGACACATTAGCCAAGACATATTAGCCAAGACACATTAGCCAAGACACCTTAGCCAAGACACCTTAGCCAAGACACATTAGCCAAGACACATTAGCCAAGACACCTTAGCCAAGACACCTTAGCCAAGACACATTAGCCAAGACACATTAGCCAAGACACCTTAGCCAAAACACATTAGCCAAGACACCTTAGCCAAGACACCTTAGCCAAGACACCTTAGCCAAGACACATTAGCCAAGACACATTAGCCGAGACACCTTAGCCAAGACACCTTAGCCAAGACACCTTAGCCAAGACACCTTAGCCAAGACACCTTAGCCAAGACACATTAGTCAAGACACCTTAGCCAAGACATCTTAGCCAAGACACATAAGCCAAGACACCTTAGCCAAGACACCTTAGCCAAGACACATTAGCCAAGACACATTAGCCAAGACACATTAGCCAAGACACCTTAGCCAAGACACCTTAGCCAAGACACATTAGCCAAGACACCTTAGCCAAGACACATTAGCCAAGATACCTTAGCCAAGACACATTAGCCAAGACACCTTAGCCAAGACACATTAGCCAAGACACATTAGCCGAGACACCTTAGCCAAGACACCTTAGCCAAGACACATTAGCCAAGACACATTAGCCAAGACACATTAGCCAAGACACCTTAGCCAAGACACCTTAGCCAAGACACATTAGCCAAGACACATTAGCCAAGACACCTTAGCCAAGACACATTAGCCAAGATACCTTAGCCAAGACACATTAGCCAAGACACCTTAGCCAAGACACATTAGCGAAGACACCTTAGCCAAGACACCTTAGCCAAGACACATTAGTCAAGACACATTAGCCAAGACACATTAGCCGAGACACCTTAGCCAAGACACCTTAGCCAAGACACATTAGCCAAGACACATTAGCCAAGACACCTTAGCCGAGACACCTTAGCCAAGACACATTAGCCAAGACACATTAGCCAAGACACCTTAGCCAAGACACATTAGCCAAGACACCTTAGCCAAGACACATTAGCCAAGACACCTTAGCCAAGACACTTTAACCAAGACACATTAGCCAAGACACCTTAGCCAAGACACCTTAGCCAAGACACCTTAGCCAAGACACCTTAGCCAAGACACATTAGCCAAGACACATTAGCCAAGACACATTAGCCGAGACACCTTAGCCAAGACACATTAGCCAAGACACATTAGCCAAGACACCTTAGCCAAGACACATTAGCCAAGACACCTTAGCCAAGACACCTTAGCCAAGACACATTAGCCAAGACACCTTAGCCAAGACACATTAGCCAAGACACCTTAGCCAAGACACATTATCCAAGACACCTTAGCCAAGACACATTAGCCAAGACACCTTAGCCAAGACACCTTAGCCAAGACACCTTAGCCAAGATACTTTAGCCAAGACACCTTAGCCAAGACACATTAGCCAAGACACATTAGCCAAGACACATTAGCCAAGACACCTTAGCCAAGACACATTAGCCAAGACACATTAGCCGAGACACCTTAGCCAAGACACCTTAGCCAAGACACCTTAGCCAAGACACATTAGCCAAGACACATTAGCCGAGACACATTAGCCAAGACACCTTAGCCAAGACACCTTAGCCAAGACACATTAGCGAAGACACCTTAGCCAAGACACATTAGCCAAGACACATTAGCCAAGACACATTAGCCAAGACACCTTAGCCAAGACACATTAGCCAAGACACATTAGCCAAGACACCTTAGCCAAGACACATTAGCCAAGACACATTAGCCAAGACACCTTAGCCAAGACACATTAGCCAAGACACCTTAGCCAAGACACCTTAGCCAAGACACCTTAGCCAAGACACTTTAGCCAAGACACATTAGCCAAGACACCTTAGCCAAGACACCTTAGCCAAGACACATTAGCCAAGACACCTTAGCCAAGACACCTTAGCCAAGACACCTTAGCCAAGACACCTTAGCCAAGACACATTAGCCAAGACACATTAGCCAAGACACCTTAGCCAAGACACATTAGCCAAGACACATTAGCCAAGACACCTTAGCCAAGACACATTAGCCAAGACACATTAGCCAAGACACCTAGGCCAAGACACATTAGCCAAGACACATTAGCCAAGACACATTAGCCAAGACACCTTAGCCAAGACACCTTAGCCAAGACACATTAGCCAAGACACATTAGCCAAAACACATTAGCCAAGACACATTAGCCATGACACCTTAGCCAAGACACCTTAGCCAAGACACATTAGCCAAGACACATTAGCCAAGACACCTTAGCCAAGACACCTTAGCCAAGACACATTAGCCAAGAAACATTAGCCAAGACACCTTAGCCAAGACACCTTAGCCAAGACACCTTAGCCAAGACACCTTAGCCAAGACACATTAGCCAAGACACATTAGCCGAGACACCTTAGCCAAGACACCTTAGCCAAGACACCTTAGCCAAGACACATTAGCCAAGACACCTTAGCCAAGACACCTTAGCCAAGACACATTAGCCAAGACACCTTAGCCAAGACACATTAGCCAAGACACATTAGCCAAGACACATTAGCCAAGACACCTTAGCCAAGACACCTTAGCCGCGACACCTTAGCCAAGACACATTAGCCAAGACACATTAGCCGAGACACCTTAGCCAAGACACCTTAGCCAAGACACCTTAGCCAAGACACATTAGCCAAGACACCTTAGCCAAGACACCTTAGCCAAGACACATTAGCCAAGACACCTTAGCCAAGACACATTAGCCAAGACACATTAGCCAAGACACCTTAGCCAAGACACCTTAGCCAAGACACCTTAGCCAAGACACCTTAGCCAAGACACATTAGTTAGCCAAGACACCTTAGCCAAGACACATTAGCCAAGACACCTTAGCCAAGACACATTAGCCAAGACACATCAGCCAAGACACCTTAGCCAAGACACCTTAGCCAAGACACATTAGCCAAGACACCTTAGCCAAGACACCTTAGCCAAGACACATTAGCCAAAACACCTTAGCCAAGACACATTAGCCAAGACACCTTAGCCAAGACACCTTAGCCAAGACACTTTAGCCAAGACACATTAGCCGAGACACATTAGTCAAGACACCTTAGCCAAGACACCTTAGCCAAGACACATTAGCCAAGACACCTTAGCCAAGACACCTTAGCCAAGACACCTTAGCCAAGACACTTTAGCCAAGACACATTAGCTAAGACACATTAGCCAAGACACCTTAGCCAAGACACCTTAGCCAAGACACCTTAGCCAAGACACATTAGCCAAGACACATTAGCCAAGACACAGTAGCCAAGACACATTAGCCAAGACACATTAGCCAAGACACATTAGCCAAGACACATTAGCCATGACACCTTAGCCAAGACACCTTAGCAAAGACACATTAGCCAAGACACATTAGCCAAGACACATTAGCCAAGACACCTTAGCCAAGACACATTAGCCAAGACACATCAGCCAAGACACCTTAGCCAAGACACCTTAGCCAAGACACATTAGCCAAGACACATTAGCCAAGACACATTAGCCAAGACACCTTAGCCAAGACACATTAGCCAAGACACATTAGCCAAGACACATTAGCCAAGACACCTTAGCCAAGACACCTTAGCCAAGACACATTAGCCAAGACACATTAGCCAAAACACATTAGCCAAGACACATTAGCCATGACACCTTAGCCAAGACACCTTAGCCAAGACACATTAGCCAAGACACATTAGCCAAGACACCTTAGCCAAGACACCATAGCCAAGACACTTTAGCCAAGACACATTAGCCAAGACACATTAGCCAAGACACCTTAGCCAAGACACATTAGCCAAGACACCTTAGCCAAGACACATTAGCCAAGACACCTTAGCCAAGACACCTTAGCCAAGACACATTAGCCAAGACACATTAGCCGAGACACATTAGCCAAGACACCTTAGCCAAGACACATTAGCGAAGACACCTTAGCCAAGACACATTAGCCAAGACACATTAGCCAAGACACATTAGCCAAGACACCTTAGCCAAGACACCTTAGCCAAGACACATTAGCCAAGACACCTTAGCCAAGACACCTTTGCCAAGACGCATTAGCCAAGACTCCTTAGCCAAGACACATTAGCCAAGACACATTAGCCAAGACACATTAGCCAAGACACATTAGCCAAGACACATTAACCAAGACACATTAGCCAAGACACCTTAGCCAAGACACCTTAGCCAAGACACATTAGCCAAGACACATTAGCCAAGACACCTTAGCCAAGTCACGTTATCCAAGACACCTTTGCCAAGACACATTAGCCAAGACACATTAGCCAAGACACATTAGCCGAGACACCTTAGCCAAGACACCTTAGCCAAGACACCTTAGCCAAGACACATTAGCCAAGACACCTTAGCCAAGACACCTTAGCTAAGACACATTAGCCAAGACACCTTAGCCAAGACACATTAGCCAAGACACATTAGCCAAGACACCTTAGCCAAGACACATTAGCCAAGACACATTAGCCAACACACCTTAGCCAAGACACATTAGCCAAGACACCTTAGCCAAGACACCTTAGCCAAGACACCTTAGCCAAGACACTTTAGCCAAGACACATTAGCCAAGACACATTAGCCAAGACACCTTAGCCAAGACACATTAGCCAAGACACATTAGCCGAGACACCTTAGCCAAGACACATTAGCCAAGACACCTTAGCCAAGACACCTTAGCCAAGACACATTAGCCGAGACACCTTAGCCAAGACACCTTAGCCAAGACACCTTAGCCAAGACACATTAGCCAAGACACCTTAGCCAAGACACCTTAGCCAAGACACATTAGCCAAGACACATTAGCCAAGACACCTTAGCCGAGACACCTTAGCCAAGACACATTAGCCAAGACACATTAGCCAAGACACCTTAGCCAAGACACATTAGCCAAGACACCTTAGCCAAGACACATTAGCCAAGACACCTTAGCCAAGACACTTTGGCCAAGACACATTAGCCAAGACACCTTAGCCAAGACACCTTAGCCAAGACACCTTAGCCAAGACACCTTAGCCAAGACACATTAGCCAAGACACATTAGCCAAGACACATTAGCCGAGACACCTTAGCCAAGACACATTAGCCAAGACACATTAGCCAAGACACCTTAGCCAAGACACATTAGCCAAGACACCTTAGCCAAGACACCTTAGCCAAGACACATTAGCCAAGACACCTTAGCCAAGACACATTAGCCAAGACACCTTAGCCAAGACACATTATCCAAGACACCTTAGCCAAGACACATTAGCCAAGACACCTTAGCCAAGACACCTTAGCCAAGACACCTTAGCCAAGATACTTTAGCCAAGACACCTTAGCCAAGACACATTAGCCAAGACACATTAGCCAAGACACATTAGCCAAGACACCTTAGCCAAGACACATTAGCCAAGACACATTAGCCGAGACACCTTAGCCAAGACACCTTAGCCAAGACACCTTAGCCAAGACACATTAGCCAAGACACATTAGCCGAGACACATTAGCCAAGACACCTTAGCCAAGACACCTTAGCCAAGACACATTAGCGAAGACACCTTAGCCAAGACACATTAGCCAAGACACATTAGCCAAGACACATTAGCCAAGACACCTTAGCCAAGACACATTAGCCAAGACACATTAGCCAAGACACCTTAGCCAAGACACATTAGCCAAGACACATTAGCCAAGACACCTTAGCCAAGACACATTAGCCAAGACACCTTAGCCAAGACACCTTAGCCAAGACACCTTAGCCAAGACACTTTAGCCAAGACACATTAGCCAAGACACCTTAGCCAAGACACCTTAGCCAAGACACATTAGCCAAGACACCTTAGCCAAGACACCTTAGCCAAGACACCTTAGCCAAGACACCTTAGCCAAGACACATTAGCCAAGACACATTAGCCAAGACACCTTAGCCAAGACACATTAGCCAAGACACATTAGCCAAGACACCTTAGCCAAGACACATTAGCCAAGACACATTAGCCAAGACACCTAGGCCAAGACACATTAGCCAAGACACATTAGCCAAGACACATTAGCCAAGACACCTTAGCCAAGACACCTTAGCCAAGACACATTAGCCAAGACACATTAGCCAAAACACATTAGCCAAGACACATTAGCCATGACACCTTAGCCAAGACACCTTAGCCAAGACACATTAGCCAAGACACATTAGCCAAGACACCTTAGCCAAGACACCTTAGCCAAGACACATTAGCCAAGAAACATTAGCCAAGACACCTTAGCCAAGACACCTTAGCCAAGACACCTTAGCCAAGACACCTTAGCCAAGACACATTAGCCAAGACACATTAGCCGAGACACCTTAGCCAAGACACCTTAGCCAAGACACCTTAGCCAAGACACATTAGCCAAGACACCTTAGCCAAGACACCTTAGCCAAGACACATTAGCCAAGACACCTTAGCCAAGACACATTAGCCAAGACACATTAGCCAAGACACATTAGCCAAGACACCTTAGCCAAGACACCTTAGCCGCGACACCTTAGCCAAGACACATTAGCCAAGACACATTAGCCGAGACACCTTAGCCAAGACACCTTAGCCAAGACACCTTAGCCAAGACACATTAGCCAAGACACCTTAGCCAAGACACCTTAGCCAAGACACATTAGCCAAGACACCTTAGCCAAGACACATTAGTCAAGACACATTAGCCAAGACACCTTAGCCAAGACACCTTAGCCAAGACACCTTAGCCAAGACACCTTAGCCAAGACACATTAGTTAGCCAAGACACCTTAGCCAAGACACATTAGCCAAGACACCTTAGCCAAGACACATTAGCCAAGACACATCAGCCAAGACACCTTAGCCAAGACACCTTAGCCAAGACACATTAGCCAAGACACCTTAGCCAAGACACCTTAGCCAAGACACATTAGCCAAAACACCTTAGCCAAGACACATTAGCCAAGACACCTTAGCCAAGACACCTTAGCCAAGACACTTTAGCCAAGACACATTAGCCGAGACACATTAGTCAAGACACCTTAGCCAAGACACCTTAGCCAAGACACATTAGCCAAGACACCTTAGCCAAGACACCTTAGCCAAGACACCTTAGCCAAGACACTTTAGCCAAGACACATTAGCTAAGACACATTAGCCAAGACACCTTAGCCAAGACACCTTAGCCAAGACACCTTAGCCAAGACACATTAGCCAAGACACATTAGCCAAGACACAGTAGCCAAGACACATTAGCCAAGACACATTAGCCAAGACACATTAGCCAAGACACATTAGCCATGACACCTTAGCCAAGACACCTTAGCAAAGACACATTAGCCAAGACACATTAGCCAAGACACATTAGCCAAGACACCTTAGCCAAGACACATTAGCCAAGACACATCAGCCAAGACACCTTAGCCAAGACACCTTAGCCAAGACACATTAGCCAAGACACATTAGCCAAGACACATTAGCCAAGACACCTTAGCCAAGACACATTAGCCAAGACACATTAGCCAAGACACATTAGCCAAGACACCTTAGCCAAGACACCTTAGCCAAGACACATTAGCCAAGACACATTAGCCAAAACACGTTAGCCAAGACACATTAGCCATGACACCTTAGCCAAGACACCTTAGCCAAGACACATTAGCCAAGACACATTAGCCAAGACACCTTAGCCAAGACACCATAGCCAAGACACTTTAGCCAAGACACATTAGCCAAGACACATTAGCCAAGACACCTTAGCCAAGACACATTAGCCAAGACACCTTAGCCAAGACACATTAGCCAAGACACCTTAGCCAAGACACCTTAGCCAAGACACATTAGCCAAGACACATTAGCCGAGACACATTAGCCAAGACACCTTAGCCAAGACACATTAGCGAAGACACCTTAGCCAAGACACATTAGCCAAGACACATTAGCCAAGACACATTAGCCAAGACACCTTAGCCAAGACACCTTAGCCAAGACACATTAGCCAAGACACCTTAGCCAAGACACCTTTGCCAAGACGCATTAGCCAAGACTCCTTAGCCAAGACACATTAGCCAAGACACATTAGCCAAGACACATTAGCCAAGACACATTAGCCAAGACACATTAACCAAGACACATTAGCCAAGACACCTTAGCCAAGACACCTTAGCCAAGACACATTAGCCAAGACACATTAGCCAAGACACCTTAGCCAAGTCACGTTATCCAAGACACCTTTGCCAAGACACATTAGCCAAGACACATTAGCCAAGACACATTAGCCGAGACACCTTAGCCAAGACACCTTAGCCAAGACACCTTAGCCAAGACACATTAGCCAAGACACCTTAGCCAAGACACCTTAGCTAAGACACATTAGCCAAGACACCTTAGCCAAGACACATTAGCCAAGACACATTAGCCAAGACACCTTAGCCAAGACACATTAGCCAAGACACATTAGCCAACACACCTTAGCCAAGACACATTAGCCAAGACACCTTAGCCAAGACACCTTAGCCAAGACACCTTAGCCAAGACACTTTAGCCAAGACACATTAGCCAAGACACATTAGCCAAGACACCTTAGCCAAGACACATTAGCCAAGACACATTAGCCGAGACACCTTAGCCAAGACACATTAGCCAAGACACCTTAGCCAAGACACCTTAGCCAAGACACATTAGCCGAGACACCTTAGCCAAGACACCTTAGCCAAGACACCTTAGCCAAGACACATTAGCCAAGACACCTTAGCCAAGACACCTTAGCCAAGACACTTTAGCCAAGACACATTAGCCAAGACACCTTAGCCAAGACACATTAGCCAAGACACATTAGCCAAGACACCTTAGCCAAGACACATTAGCCAAGACACCTTAGCCAAGACACATTAGCCAAGACACCTTAGCCAAGACACATTAGCCAAGACACATTAGCCAAGACACCTTAGCCAAGACACATTAGCCAAGGCACCTTAGCCAAGACACATTAGCCAAGACACATTAGCCAAGACGCCTTAGCCAAGACACATTAGCCAAGACACCTTAGCCAAGGCACCTTAGCCAAGACACATTAGCCAAGACACCTTAGCCAAGACACATTAGCCAAGACACATTAGCCAAGGCACCTTAGCCAAGACACCTTAGCCAAGACACTTTAGCCAAGACACATTAGCCAAGACACATTAGCCAAGACACATTAGCCAAGACACATAAGCCAAGACACCTTAGCCAAGACACATTAGCCAAGACACCTTAGCCAAGACACATTAGCCAAGACACATTAGCCAAGACACCTTAGCCAAGACACCTTAGCCAAGACACATTAGCCAAGACACCTTAGCCAAGACACCTTAGCCAAGACACATTAGCCAAGACACATTAGCCGAGACACCTTAGCCAAGACACCTTAGCCAAGACACATTAGCCAAGACACCTTAGCCAAGACACCTTAGCCAAGACACATTAGCCAAGACACATTAGCCGAGACACCTTAGCCAAGACACATTAGCCAAGACACCTTAGCCAAGACACATTAGCCAAGACACCTTAGCCAAGACACCTTAGCCGCGACACCTTAGCCAAGACACATTAGCCAAGACACATTAGCCAAGACACCTTAGCCAAGACACCTTAGCCAAGACACCTTAGCCAAGACACATTAGCCAAGACACCTTAGCCAAGACACCTTAGCCAAGACACATTAGCCAAGACACCTTAGCCAAGACACATTAGCCAAGACACATTAGCCAAGACACCTTAGCCAAGACACCTTAGCCAAGACACCTTAGCCAAGACACCTTAGCCAAGACACATTAGTTAGCCAAGACACCTTAGCCAAGACACATTAGCCAAGACACCTTAGCCAAGACACATTAGCCAAGACACATCAGCCAAGACACCTTAGCCAAGACACCTTAGCCAAGACACATTAGCCAAGACACCTTAGCCAAGACACCTTAGCCAAGACACATTAGCCAAAACACCTTAGCCAAGACACATTAGCCAAGACACCTTAGCCAAGACACCTTAGCCAAGACACTTTAGCCAAGACACATTAGCCGAGACACATTAGTCAAGACACCTTAGCCAAGACACCTTAGCCAAGACACATTAGCCAAGACACATTAGCCGAGACACCTTAGCCAAGACACCTTAGCCAAGACACTTTAGCCAAGACACATTAGCTAAGACACATTAGCCAAGACACCTTAGCCAAGACACCTTAGCCAAGACACCTTAGCCAAGACACATTAGCCAAGACACATTAGCCAAGACACAGTAGCCAAGACACATTAGCCAAGACACATTAGCCAAGACACATTAGCCAAGACACATTAGCCATGACACCTTAGCCAAGACACCTTAGCAAAGACACATTAGCCAAGACACATTAGCCAAGACACATTAGCCAAGACACCTTAGCCAAGACACATTAGCCAAGACACATCAGCCAAGACACCTTAGCCAAGACACCTTAGCCAAGACACATTAGCCAAGACACATTAGCCAAGACACATTAGCCAAGACACCTTAGCCAAGACACATTAGCCAAGACACATTAGCCAAGACACATTAGCCAAGACACCTTAGCCAAGACACCTTAGCCAAGACACATTAGCCAAGACACATTAGCCAAAACACATTAGCCAAGACACATTAGCCATGACACCTTAGCCAAGACACCTTAGCCAAGACACATTAGCCAAGACACATTAGCCAAGACACCTTAGCCAAGACACCATAGCCAAGACACTTTAGCCAAGACACATTAGCCAAGACACATTAGCCAAGACACCTTAGCCAAGACACATTAGCCAAGACACCTTAGCCAAGACACATTAGCCAAGACACCTTAGCCAAGACACCTTAGCCAAGACACATTAGCCAAGACACATTAGCCGAGACACATTAGCCAAGACACCTTAGCCAAGACACATTAGCGAAGACACCTTAGCCAAGACACATTAGCCAAGACACATTAGCCAAGACACATTAGCCAAGACACCTTAGCCAAGACACCTTAGCCAAGACACATTAGCCAAGACACCTTAGCCAAGACACCTTTGCCAAGACGCATTAGCCAAGACTCCTTAGCCAAGACACATTAGCCAAGACACATTAGCCAAGACACATTAGCCAAGACACATTAGCCAAGACACATTAACCAAGACACATTAGCCAAGACACCTTAGCCAAGACACCTTAGCCAAGACACATTAGCCAAGACACATTAGCCAAGACACCTTAGCCAAGTCACGTTATCCAAGACACCTTTGCCAAGACACATTAGCCAAGACACATTAGCCAAGACACATTAGCCGAGACACCTTAGCCAAGACACCTTAGCCAAGACACCTTAGCCAAGACACATTAGCCAAGACACCTTAGCCAAGACACCTTAGCTAAGACACATTAGCCAAGACACCTTAGCCAAGACACATTAGCCAAGACACATTAGCCAAGACACCTTAGCCAAGACACATTAGCCAAGACACATTAGCCAAGACACCTTAGCCAAGACACATTAGCCAAGACACCTTAGCCAAGACACCTTAGCCAAGACACCTTAGCCAAGACACTTTAGCCAAGACACATTAGCCAAGACACATTAGCCAAGACACCTTAGCCAAGACACATTAGCCAAGACACATTAGCCGAGACACCTTAGCCAAGACACATTAGCCAAGACACCTTAGCCAAGACACCTTAGCCAAGACACATTAGCCGAGACACCTTAGCCAAGACACCTTAGCCAAGACACCTTAGCCAAGACACATTAGCCAAGACACCTTAGCCAAGACACCTTAGCCAAGACACTTTAGCCAAGACACATTAGCCAAGACACCTTAGCCAAGACACATTAGCCAAGACACATTAGCCAAGACACCTTAGCCAAGACACATTAGCCAAGACACCTTAGCCAAGACACATTAGCCAAGACACCTTAGCCAAGACACATTAGCCAAGACACATTAGCCAAGACACCTTAGCCAAGACACATTAGCCAAGGCACCTTAGCCAAGACACATTAGCCAAGACACATTAGCCAAGACGCCTTAGCCAAGACACATTAGCCAAGACACCTTAGCCAAGGCACCTTAGCCAAGACACATTAGCCAAGACACCTTAGCCAAGACACATTAGCCAAGACACATTAGCCAAGACACCTTAGCCAAGACACATTAGCCAAGGCACCTTAGCCAAGACACCTTAGCCAAGACACTTTAGCCAAGACACATTAGCCAAGACACATTAGCCAAGACACATTAGCCAAGACACATAAGCCAAGACACCTTAGCCAAGACACATTAGCCAAGACACCTTAGCCAAGACACATTAGCCAAGACACATTAGCCAAGACACCTTAGCCAAGACACCTTAGCCAAGACACATTAGCCAAGACACCTTAGCCAAGACACCTTAGCCAAGACACATTAGCCAAGACACATTAGCCGAGACACCTTAGCCAAGACACCTTAGCCAAGACACATTAGCCAAGACACCTTAGCCAAGACACCTTAGCCAAGACACCTTAGCCAAGACACATTAGCCAAGACACCTTAGCCAAGATACATTAGCCAAGACACCTTAGCCAAGACACATTAGCCAAGACACCTTAGCCAAGACACCTTAGCCAAGACACCTTAGCCAAGACACATTAGCCAAGACAATTTAGCCAAGACACATTAGCCAAGACACATTAGCCGAGACACCTTAGCCAAGACACCTTAGCCAAGACACCTTAGCCAAGACACATTAGCCAAGACACCTTAGCCAAGACACCTTAGCCAAGACACCTTAGCCAAGACACCTTAGCCAAGACACATTAGCCAAGACACCTTAGCCAAGACACATTAGCCAAGACACCTTAGCCAAGACACCTTAGCCGCGACACCTTAGCCAAGACACATTAGCCAAGACACATTAGCCGAGACACCTTAGCCAAGACACCTTAGCCAAGACACCTTAGCCAAGACACATTAGCCAAGACACCTTAGCCAAGACACCTTAGCCAAGACACATTAGCCAAGACACCTTAGCCAAGACACATTAGCCAAGACACATTAGCCAAGACACCTTAGCCAAGACACCTTAGCCAAGACATCTTAGCCAAGACACCTTAGCCAAGACACATTAGTTAGCCAAGACACCTTAGCCAAGACACATTAGCCAAGACACCTTAGCCAAGACACATTAGCCAAGACACATCAGCCAAGACACCTTAGCCAAGACACCTTAGCCAAGACACATTAGCCAAGACACCTTAGCCAAGACACCTTAGCCAAGACACATTAGCCAAAACACCTTAGCCAAGACACATTAGCCAAGACACCTTAGCCAAGACACCTTAGCCAAGACACTTTAGCCAAGACACATTAGCCGAGACACATTAGTCAAGACACCTTAGCCAAGACACCTTAGCCAAGACACATTAGCCAAGACACCTTAGCCAACACACCTTAGCCAAGACACCTTAGCCAAGACACTTTAGCCAAGACACCTTAGCTAAGACACATTAGCCAAGACACCTTAGCCAAGACACATTAGCCAAGACACATTAGCCAAGACACATTAGCCAAGACACCTTAGCCAAGACACCTTAGCCAAGACACCTTAGCCAAGACACATTAGCCAAGACACCTTAGCCAAGACACATTAGCCAAGACACCTTAGCCAAGACACCTTAGCCAAGACACATTAGCCAAGACACCTTAGCCAAGACACATTAGCCAAGACACATTAGCCAAGACACCTTAGCCAAGACACCTTAGCCAAGACATCTTAGCCAAGACACCTTAGCCAAGACACATTAGTTAGCCAAGACACCTTAGCCAAGACACATTAGCCAAGACACCTTAGCCAAGACACATTAGCCAAGACACATCAGCCAAGACACCTTAGCCAAGACACCTTAGCCAAGACACATTAGCCAAGACACCTTAGCCAAGACACCTTAGCCAAGACACATTAGCCAAAACACCTTAGCCAAGACACATTAGCCAAGACACCTTAGCCAAGACACCTTAGCCAAGACACTTTAGCCAAGACACATTAGCCGAGACACATTAGTCAAGACACCTTAGCCAAGACACCTTAGCCAAGACACATTAGCCAAGACACCTTAGCCAACACACCTTAGCCAAGACACCTTAGCCAAGACACTTTAGCCAAGACACCTTAGCTAAGACACATTAGCCAAGACACCTTAGCCAAGACACATTAGCCAAGACACATTAGCCAAGACACATTAGCCAAGACACCTTAGCCAAGACACCTTAGCCAAGACACCTTAGCCAAGACACATTAGCCAAGACACCTTAGCCAAGACACCTTAGCCAAGACACATTAGCCAAGACACATTAGCCGAGACACCTTAGCAAAGACACATTAGCCAAGACACATTAGCCAAGACACATTAGCCAAGACACCTTAGCCAAGACACATTAGCCAAGACACATCAGCCAAGACACCTTAGCCAAGACACCTTAGCCAAGACACATTAGCCAAGACACATTAGCCAAGACACATTAGCCAAGACACCTTAGCCAAGACACATTAGCCAAGACACATTAGCCAAGACACATTAGCCAAGACACCTTAGCCAAGACACCTTAGCCAAGACACATTAGCCAAGACACATTAGCCAAAACACATTAGCCAAGACACATTAGCCAAGACACCTTAGCCAAGACACCTTAGCCAAGACACATTAGCCAAGACACATTAGCCAAGACACCTTAGCCAAGACACCATAGCCAAGACACTTTAGCCAAGACACATTAGCCAAGACACATTAGCCAAGACACCTTAGCCAAGACACATTAGCCAAGACACCTTAGCCAAGACACATTAGCCAAGACACCTTAGCCAAGACACCTTAGCCAAGACACCTTAGCCAAGACACATTAGCCAAGACACATTAGCCGAGACACATTAGCCAAGACACCTTAGCCAAGACACCTTAGCCAAGACACATTAGCGAAGACACCTTAGCCAAGACACATTAGCCATAACACATTAGCCAAGACACATTAGCCAAGACACCTTAGCCAAGACACCTTAGCCAAGACACATTAGCCAAGACACCTTAGCCAAGACACCTTAGCCAAGACGCATTAGCCAAGACTCCTTAGCCAAGACACATTAGCCAAGACACATTAGCCAAGACACATTAGCCAAGACACATTAGCCAAGACACATTAGCCAAGACACATTAGCCAAGACACCTTAGCCAAGACACCTTAGCCAAGACACATTAGCCAAGACACATTAGCCAAGACACCTTAGCCAAGTCACGTTATCCAAGACACCTTTGCCAAGACACATTAGCCAAGACACATTAGCCAAGACACATTAGCCGAGACACCTTAGCCAAGACACCTTAGCCAAGACACCTTAGCCAAGACACATTAGCCAAGACACCTTAGCCAAGACACCTTAGCTAAGACACATTAGCCAAGACACCTTAGCCAAGACACATTAGCCAAGACACATTAGCCAAGACACCTTAGCCAAGACACATTAGCCAAGACACATTAGCCAAGACACCTTAGCCAAGACACATTAGCCAAGACACCTTAGCCAAGACACCTTAGCCAAGACACCTTAGCCAAGACACTTTAGCCAAGACACATTAGCCAAGACACATTAGCCAAGACACATTAGCCAAGACACCTTAGCCAAGACACATTAGCCGAGACACCTTAGCCAAGACACATTAGCCAAGACACCTTAGCCAAGACACCTTAGCCAAGACACATTAGCCGAGACACCTTAGCCAAGACACCTTAGCCAAGACACATTAGCCAAGACACCTTAGCCAAGACACCTTAGCCAAGACACTTTAGCCAAGACACCTTAGCCAAGACACCTTAGCCAAGACACATTAGCCAAGACACATTAGCCAAGACACCTTAGCCAAGACACATTAGCCAAGACACCTTAGCCAAGACACATTAGCCAAGACACCTTAGCCAAGACACCTTAGCCAAGACACATTAGCCAAGACACCTTAGCCAAGACACATTAGCCAAGGCACCTTAGCCAAGACACATTAGCCAAGACACATTAGCCAAGACGCCTTAGCCAAGACACATTAGCCAAGACACCTTAGCCAAGACACCTTAGCCAAGACACATTAGCCAAGACACCTTAGCCAAGACACATTAGCCAAGACACATTAGCCAAGACACATTAGCCAAGACACCTTAGCCAAGACACCTTAGCCAAGACACTTTAGCCAAGACACATTAGCCAAGACACATTAGCCAAGACACATTAGCCAAGACACATAAGCCAAGACACCTTAGCCAAGACACATTAGCCAAGACACCTTAGCCAAGACACATTAGCCAAGACACCTTAGCCAAGACACCTTAGCCAAGACACCTTAGCCAAGACACATTAGCCAAGACACATTAGCCAAGACACCTTAGCCAAGACACATTAGCCAAGACACATTAGCCAAGACACATTAGCCAAGACACCTTAGCCAAGACACCTTAGCCAAGACACCTTAGCCAAGACACATTAGCCAAGACAATTTAGCCAAGACACATTAGCCAAGACACCTTAGCCAAGACACCTTAGCCAAGACACCTTAGCCAAGACACATTAGCCAAGACACATTAGCCGAGACACATTAGCCAAGACACCTTAGCCAAGACACCTTAGCCAAGACACATTAGCGAAGACACCTTAGCCAAGACACATTAGCCATAACACATTAGCCAAGACACATTAGCCAAGACACCTTAGCCAAGACACCTTAGCCAAGACACATTAGCCAAGACACCTTAGCCAAGACACCTTAGCCAAGACGCATTAGCCAAGACTCCTTAGCCAAGACACATTAGCCAAGACACATTAGCCAAGACACATTAGCCAAGACACATTAGCCATAACACATTAGCCAAGACACATTAGCCAAGACACCTTAGCCAAGACACCTTAGCCAAGACACATTAGCCAAGACACCTTAGCCAAGACACATTAGCCAAGACACATTAGCCAAGACACCTTAGCCAAGACACCTTAGCCAAGACACATTAGCCAAGACACCTTAGCCAAGACACATTAGCCAAGACATATTAGCCAAGACACATTAGCCAAGACACCTTAGCCAAGACACCTTAGCCAAGACACCTTAGCCAAGACACATTAGCCAAGACACATTAGCCGAGACACCTTAGCCAAGACACCTTAGCCAAGACACCTTAGCCAAGACACATTAGCCAAGACACCTTAGCCAAGACACCTTAGCTAAGACACATTAGCCAAGACACCTTAGCCAAGACACATTAGCCAAGACACATTAGCCAAGACACCTTAGCCAAGACACATTAGCCAAGACACATTAGCCAAGACACATTAGCCAAGACACCTTAGCCAAGACACATTAGCCAAGACACATTAGCCAAGACACCTTAGCCAAGACACATTAGCCAAGACACATTAGCCGAGACACATTAGCCAAGACACCTTAGCCAAGACACATTAGCCAAGACACATTAGCCAAGACACATTAGCGAAGACACCTTAGCCAAGACACATTAGCCAAGACACATTAGCCAAGACACCATAGCCAAGACACATTAGCCAAGACACCTTAGCCAAGACACCTTAGCCAAGACACATTAGCCAAGACACATTAGCCAAGACACCTTAGCCAAGACACATTAGCCAAGACACATTAGCCAAGACACCTTAGCCAAGACACATTAGCCAAGACACCTTAGCCAAGACACCTTAGCCAAGACACATTAGCAAAGACACCTTAGCCAAGACACATTAGCCAAGACACATTAGCCAAGACACATTAGCCAAGACACCTTAGCCAAGACACATAAGCCAAGACACTTAAGCCAAGACACCTTAGCCAAGACACATTAGCCAAGACACAATAGCCGAGACACCTTAGCCAAGACACCTTAGCCAAGACACCTTAGCCAAGACACATTAGCCAAGACACCTTAGCCAAGACACCTTAGCTAAGACACATTAGCCAAGACACCTTAGCCAAGACACATTAGCCAAGACACATTAGCCAAGACACCTTAGCCAAGACACATTAGCCAAGACACCTTAGCCAAGACACCTTAGCCAAGACACTTTAGCCAAGACACATTAGCCAAGACACCTTAGCCAAGACACCTTAGCCAAGACACATTAGCCAAGACACCTTAGCCAAGACACCTTAGCCAAGACACCTTAGACAAGACACCTTAGCCAAGACACATTAGCCAAGACACCTTAGCCAAGACACCTTAGCCAAGACACCTTAGCCAAGGCACCTTATCCAAGACACATTAGCCAAGACAAATTAGCCAAGACACCTTAGCCGAGACACATTAGCCAAGACACCTTAGCCAAGACACCTTAGCCAAGACACATTAGCCAAGACACCTTAGCCAAGACACATTAGCCAAGACATATTAGCCAAGACACATTAGCCAAGACACCTTAGCCAAGACACCTTAGCCAAGACACCTTAGCCAAGACACATTAGCCAAGACACATTAGCCGAGACACCTTAGCCAAGACACCTTAGCCAAGACACCTTAGCCAAGACACATTAGCCAAGACACCTTAGCCAAGACACCTTAGCTAAGACACATTAGCCAAGACACCTTAGCCAAGACACATTAGCCAAGACACATTAGCCAAGACACCTTAGCCAAGACACATTAGCCAAGACACATTAGCCAAGACACCTTAGCCAAGACACATTAGCCAAGACACCTTAGCCAAGACACCTTAGCCAAGACACCTTAGCCAAGACACTTTAGCCAAGACACATTAGCCAAGACACATTAGCCAAGACACATTAGCCAAGACACCTTAGCCAAGACACATTAGCCAAGACACATTAGCCGAGACACCTTAGCCAAGACACATTAGCCAAGACACCTTAGCCAAGACACATTAGCCAAGACACATTAGCCAAGACACATTAGCCAAGACACCTTAGCCAAGACACCTTAGCCAAGACACCTTAGCCAAGACACCTTAGCCAAGACACATTAGCCGAGACACCTTAGCCAAGACACCTTAGCCAAGACACCTTAGCCAAGACACATTAGCCGAAACACATTAGCCAAGACACATTAGCCAAGACACCTTAGATAAGACACCTTAGCCAAGACACTTTAGCCAAGACACATTAGCCAAGACACCTTAGCCAAGACACCTTAGCCAAGACACATTAGCCAAGACACCTTAGCCAAGACACATTAGCCAAGACACCTTAGCCAAGACACATTAGCCAAGACACATTAGCCAAGACACATTAGCCAAGACACCTTAGCCAAGACACCTTAGCCAAGACACATTAGCCAAGACACCTTAGCCAAGACACATTAGCCAAGACACCTTAGCCAAGACACATTAGCCAAGACACCTTAGCCAAGACACATTAGCCAAGACACCTTAGCCAAGACACCTTAGCCAAGACACATTAGCCAAAACACCTTAGCCAAGACACATTAGCCAAGACACCTTAGCCAAGACACCTTAGCCAAGACACATTAGCCAAGACACCTTAGCCAAGACACCTTAGCCAAGACACATTAGCCAAGACACCTTAGCCAAGACACATTAGCGAAGACACCTTAGCCAAGACACATTAGCCAAGACACATTAGCCAAGACACATTAGCCAAGACACCTTAGCCAAGACACCTTAGCCAAGACACCTTAGCCAAGACATCTTAGCCAAGACACCTTAGCCAAGACACCTTAGCCAAGACACCTTAGCCAAGACACATTAGCCGAGACACATTAGCCAAGACACCTTAGCCAAGACACCTTAGCCAAGACACATTAGCCAAGACACATTAGCCAAGACACCTTAGCCAAGACACCTTAGCCAAGACACTTTAGCCAAGACACATTAGCCAAGACACATTAGCGAAGACACATTAGCCGAGACACCTTAGCCAAGACACCTTAGCCAAGAAACCTTAGCCAAGACACCTTAGCCAAGACACCTTAGCCAAGACACATTAGCCAAGACACCTTAGCCAAGACACCTTAGCCAAGACACATTAGCCAAGACACCTTAGCCAAGACACATTAGCCAAGACACCTTAGCCAAGACACATTAGATAAGACACCTTAGCCAAGACACATTAGCCAAGACACATTAGCCAAGACGCATTAGCCACGACACATTAGCCAAGACACATTAGTCGAGACACATTAGCCAAGACACCTTAGCCAAAACACCTTAGCCAAGACACATTAGCCAAGACACCTTAGCCAAGACACCTTAGCCAAGACACATTAGCCAAGACACATTAGCCGAGACACCTTAGCCAAGACACCTTAGCCAAGACACCTTAGCCAAGACACATTAGCCAAGACACATTAGTCGAGACACATTAGCCAAGACACCTTAGCCAAGACACCTTAGCCAAGACACATGAGCCAAGACACCTTAGCCAAGACACCTTAGCCAAGACACATTAGCCAAGACACATTAGCCGAGACACCTTAGCCAAGACACATTAGCCAAGACACCTTAGCCAAGACACATTAGCCAAGACACATTAGCCAAGACACATTAGCCAAGACACCTTAGCCAAGACACCTTAGCCAAGACACCTTAGCCAAGACACATTAGCCAAGACACCTTAGCCAAGACACATTAGCCAAGACACCTTAGCCAAGACACATTAGCCAAGACACATTAGCCAAGACGCATTAGCCACGACACATTAGCCAAGACACATTAGCCAAGACACATTAGCCGAGACACCTTAGCCAAGACACCTTAGCCAAGACACATTAGCCAAGACACCTTAGCCAAGACACCTTAGCCAAGACACATTAGCCAAGACACCTTAGCCAAGACACCTTAGCCAAGACACCTTAGCCAAGACACATTAGCCAAGACACCTTAGCCAAGACACATTAGCCAAGACACCTTAGCCAAGACACATTAGCGAAGACACCTTAGCCAAGACACATTAGCCAAGACACATTAGCCAAGACACATTAGCCAAGACACCTTAGCCAAGACACCTTAGCCAAGACACCTTAGCCAAGACACCTTAGCCAAGACACATTAGCCAAGACACATTAGCCAAGACACATTAGCCAAGACACCTTAGCCAAGACACCTTAGCCAAGACACATTAGCCAAGACACCTTATCCAAGACACCTTAGCTAAGACACATTAGCCAAGACACCTTAGCCAAGACACATTAGCCAAGACACATTAGCCAAGACACCTTAGCCAAGACACATTAGCCAAGACACATTAGCCAAGACACCTTAGCCAAGACACATTAGCCAAGACACCTTAGCCAAGACACCTTAGCCAAGACACCTTAGCCAAGACACTTTAGCCAAGACACCTTAGCCAAGACACATTAGCCAAGACACATTAGCCAAGACACCTTAGCCAAGACACATTAGCCAAGACACATTAGCCGAGACACCTTAGCCAAGACACATTAGCCAAGACACCTTAGCCAAGACACATTAGCCAAGACACATTAGCCAAGACACATTAGCCAAGACACCTTAGCCAAGACACCTTAGCCAAGACACCTTAGCCAAGACACCTTAGCCAAGACACATTAGCCGAGACACCTTAGCCAAGACACCTTAGCCAAGACACCTTAGCCAAGACACCTTAGCCAAGACACATTAGCCGAAACACATTAGCCAAGACACATTAGCCAAGACACCTTAGATAAGACACCTTAGCCAAGACACTTTAGCCAAGACACATTAGCCAAGACACCTTAGCCAAGACACCTTAGCCAAGACACATTAGCCAAGACACCTTAGCCAAGACACATTAGCCAAGACACCTTAGCCAAGACACCTTAGCCAAGACACATTAGCCAAGACGCCTTAGCCAAGACACATTAGCCAAGACACCTTAGCCAAGGCACCTTAGCCAAGACACATTAGCCAAGACACCTTAGCCAAGACACATTAGCCAAGACACATTAGCCAAGACACATTAGCCAAGACACCTTAGCCAAGACACCTTAGCCAAGACACTTTAGCCAAGACACATTAGCCAAGACACATTAGCCAAGACACATTAGCCAAGACACATAAGCCAAGACACCTTAGCCAAGACACATTAGCCAAGACACCTTAGCCAAGACACATTAGCCAAGACACATTAGCCAAGACACCTTAGCCAAGACACCTTAGCCAAGACACATTAGCCAAGACACATTAGCCAAGACACCTTAGCCAAGACACATTAGCCAAGACACATTAGCCAAGACACATTAGCCAAGACACCTTAGCCAAGACACCTTAGCCAAGACACCTTAGCCAAGACACATTAGCCAAGACAATTTAGCCAAGACACATTAGCGAAGACACCTTAGCCAAGACACATTAGCCAAGACATATTAGCCAAGACACATTAGCCAAGACACCTTAGCCAAGACACCTTAGCCAAGACACCTTAGCCAAGACACCTTAGCCAAGACACATTAGCCAAGACACCTTAGCCAAGACACCTTAGCCAAGACACCTTAGCCAAGACACATTAGCCAAGACACATTAGCCAAGACACCTTAGCCAAGACACATTAGCGAAGACACCTTAGCCAAGACACATTAGCCAAGACACCTTAGCCAAGACACATTAGCCAAGACACCTTAGCCAAGACACATTAGCCAAGACACATTAGCCAAGACACCTTAGCCAAGACACATTAGCCAAGACACATTAGCCGAGACACATTAGCCAAGACACCTTAGCCAAGACACATTAGCCAAGACACATTAGCCAAGACACATTAGCGAAGACACCTTAGCCAAGACACATTAGCCAAGACACATTAGCCAAGACACCATAGCCAAGACACATTAGCCAAGACACCTTAGCCAAGACACCTTAGCCAAGACACATTAGCCAAGACACATTAGCCAAGACACCTTAGCCAAGACACATTAGCCAAGACACATTAGCCAAGACACCTTAGCCGAGACACATTAGCCAAGACACCTTAGCCAAGACACCTTAGCCAAGACACATTAGCAAAGACACCTTTGCCAAGACACATTAGCCAAGACACATTAGCCAAGACACATTAGCCAAGACACCTTAGCCAAGACACATAAGCCAAGACACTTAAGCCAAGACACCTTAGCCAAGACACATTAGCCAAGACACAATAGCCGAGACACCTTAGCCAAGACACCTTAGCCAAGACACCTTAGCCAAGACACATTAGCCAAGACACCTTAGCCAAGACACCTTAGCTAAGACACATTAGCCAAGACACCTTAGCCAAGACACATTAGCCAAGACACATTAGCCAAGACACCTTAGCCAAGACACATTAGCCAAGACACCTTAGCCAAGACACCTTAGCCAAGACACTTTAGCCAAGACACATTAGCCAAGACACCTTAGCCAAGACACCTTAGCCAAGACACATTAGCCAAGACACCTTAGCCAAGACACCTTAGCCAAGACACCTTAGACAAGACACCTTAGCCAAGACACATTAGCCAAGACACCTTAGCCAAGACACATTAGCCAAGACACCTTAGCCAAGACACCTTAGCCAAGACACCTTAGCCAAGGCACCTTATCCAAGACACATTAGCCAAGACAAATTAGCCAAGACACCTTAGCCGAGACACATTAGCCAAGACACCTTAGCCAAGACACCTTAGCCAAGACACATTAGCCAAGACACCTTAGCCAAGACACATTAGCCAAGACATATTAGCCAAGACACATTAGCCAAGACACCTTAGCCAAGACACCTTAGCCAAGACACCTTAGCCAAGACGCATTAGCCAAGACACATTAGCCGAGACACCTTAGCCAAGACACCTTAGCCAAGACACCTTAGCCAAGACACATTAGCCAAGACACCTTAGCCAAGACACCTTAGCTAAGACACATTAGCCAAGACACCTTAGCCAAGACACATTAGCCAAGACACATTAGCCAAGACACCTTAGCCAAGACACATTAGCCAAGACACATTAGCCAAGACACCTTAGCCAAGACACATTAGCCAAGACACCTTAGCCAAGACACCTTAGCCAAGACACCTTAGCCAAGACACTTTAGCCAAGACACATTAGCCAAGACACATTAGCCAAGACACATTAGCCAAGACACCTTAGCCAAGACACATTAGCCAAGACACATTAGCCGAGACACCTTAGCCAAGACACATTAGCCAAGACACCTTAGCCAAGACACCTTAGCCAAGACACTTTAGCCAAGACACCTTAGCCAAGACACCTTAGCCAAGACACATTAGCCAAGACACATTAGCCAAGACACCTTAGCCAAGACACCTTAGCCAAGACACCTTAGCCAAGACACATTAGCCAAGACACATTAGCCAAGACACATTAGCCAAGACACATTAGCCAAGACACCTTAGCCAAGACACCTTAGCCAAGACACCTTAGCCAAGACACATTAGCCAAGACAATTTAGCCAAGACACATTAGCGAAGACACCTTAGCCAAGACACATTAGCCAAGACACATTAGCCAAGACACATTAGCCAAGACACCTTAGCCAAGACACCTTAGCCAAGACACCTTAGCCAAGACACCTTAGCCAAGACACATTAGCCAAGACACCTTAGCCAAGACACCTTAGCCAAGACACCTTAGCCAAGACACATTAGCCAAGACACATTAGCCAAGACACCTTAGCCAAGACACATTAGCGAAGACACCTTAGCCAAGACACATTAGCCAAGACACCTTAGCCAAGACACATTAGCCAAGACACCTTAGCCAAGACACATAAGCCAAGACACTTAAGCCAAGACACCTTAGCCAAGACACATTAGCCAAGACACAATAGCCGAGACACCTTAGCCAAGACACCTTAGCCAAGACACCTTAGCCAAGACACATTAGCCAAGACACCTTAGCCAAGACACCTTAGCTAAGACACATTAGCCAAGACACCTTAGCCAAGACACATTAGCCAAGACACATTAGCCAAGACACCTTAGCCAAGACACATTAGCCAAGACACCTTAGCCAAGACACCTTAGCCAAGACACTTTAGCCAAGACACATTAGCCAAGACACCTTAGCCAAGACACCTTAGCCAAGACACATTAGCCAAGACACCTTAGCCAAGACACCTTAGCCAAGACACCTTAGACAAGACACCTTAGCCAAGACACATTAGCCAAGACACCTTAGCCAAGACACATTAGCCAAGACACCTTAGCCAAGACACCTTAGCCAAGACACCTTAGCCAAGGCACCTTATCCAAGACACATTAGCCAAGACAAATTAGCCAAGACACCTTAGCCGAGACACATTAGCCAAGACACCTTAGCCAAGACACCTTAGCCAAGACACATTAGCCAAGACACCTTAGCCAAGACACATTAGCCAAGACATATTAGCCAAGACACATTAGCCAAGACACCTTAGCCAAGACACCTTAGCCAAGACACCTTAGCCAAGACACATTAGCCAAGACACATTAGCCGAGACACCTTAGCCAAGACACCTTAGCCAAGACACCTTAGCCAAGACACATTAGCCAAGACACCTTAGCCAAGACACCTTAGCTAAGACACATTAGCCAAGACACCTTAGCCAAGACACCTTAGCCAAGACACATTAGCCAAGACACCTTAGCCAAGACACATTAGCCAAGACACATTAGCCAAGACACCTTAGCCAAGACACATTAGCCAAGACACCTTAGCCAAGACACCTTAGCCAAGACACCTTAGCCAAGACACTTTAGCCAAGACACATTAGCCAAGACACATTAGCCAAGACACATTAGCCAAGACACCTTAGCCAAGACACATTAGCCAAGACACATTAGCCGAGACACCTTAGCCAAGACACATTAGCCAAGACACCTTAGCCAAGACACATTAGCCAAGACACATTAGCCAAGACACATTAGCCAAGACACCTTAGCCAAGACACCTTAGCCAAGACACCTTAGCCAAGACACCTTAGCCAAGACACATTAGCCGAGACACCTTAGCCAAGACACCTTAGCCAAGACACCTTAGCCAAGACACCTTAGCCAAGACACATTAGCCGAAACACATTAGCCAAGACACATTAGCCAAGACACCTTAGATAAGACACCTTAGCCAAGACACTTTAGCCAAGACACATTAGCCAAGACACCTTAGCCAAGACACCTTAGCCAAGACACATTAGCCAAGACACCTTAGCCAAGACACATTAGCCAAGACACCTTAGCCAAGACACATTAGCCAAGACACATTAGCCAAGACACATTAGCCAAGACACCTTAGCCAAGACACATTAGCCAAGACACCTTAGCCAAGACACATTAGCCAAGACACCTTAGCCAAGACACATTAGCCAAGACACCTTAGCCAAGACACATTAGCCAAGACACATTAGCCAAGACGCATTAGCCACGACACATTAGCCAAGACACATTAGTCGAGACACATTAGCCAAGACACCTTAGCCAAAACACCTTAGCCAAGACACATTAGCCAAGACACCTTAGCCAAGACACATTAGCCAAGACACATTAGCCGAGACACCTTAGCCAAGACACCTTAGCCAAGACACCTTAGCCAAGACACATTAGCCAAGACACATTAGTCGAGACACATTAGCCAAGACACCTTAGCCAAGACACCTTAGCCAAGACACATTAGCCAAGACACATTAGCCGAGACACCTTAGCCAAGACACCTTAGCCAAGACACCTTAGCCAAGACACCTTAGCCAAGACACATTAGCCGAGACACATTAGCCAAGACACCTTAGCCAAGACACCTTAGCCAAGACACATTAGCCAAGACACATTAGCCAAGACACCTTAGCCAAGACACCTTAGCCAAGACACTTTAGCCAAGACACATTAGCCAAGACACATTAGCGAAGACACATTAGCCGAGACACCTTAGCCAAGACACCTTAGCCAAGACACCTTAGCCAAGACACCTTAGCCAAGACACCTTAGCCAAGACACATTAGCCAAGACACCTTAGCCAAGACACCTTAGCCAAGACACATTAGCCAAGACACCTTAGCCAAGACACATTAGCCAAGACACCTTAGCCAAGACACATTAGATAAGACACCTTAGCCAAGACACATTAGCCAAGACACATTAGCCAAGACGCATTAGCCACGACACATTAGCCAAGACACATTAGTCGAGACACATTAGCCAAGACACCTTAGCCAAAACACCTTAGCCAAGACACATTAGCCAAGACACCTTAGCCAAGACACCTTAGCCAAGACACATTAGCCAAGACACATTAGCCGAGACACCTTAGCCAAGACACCTTAGCCAAGACACCTTAGCCAAGACACATTAGCCAAGACACATTAGTCGAGACACATTAGCCAAGACACCTTAGCCAAGACACCTTAGCCAAGACACATTAGCCAAGACACCTTAGCCAAGACACCTTAGCCAAGACACATTAGCCAAGACACATTAGCCGAGACACCTTAGCCAAGACACATTAGCCAAGACACCTTAGCCAAGACACATTAGCCAAGACACATTAGCCAAGACACATTAGCCAAGACACCTTAGCCAAGACACCTTAGCCAAGACACCTTAGCCAAGACACCTTAGCCAAGACACATTAGCCAAGACACCTTAGCCAAGACACATTAGCCAAGACACCTTAGCCAAGACACATTAGCCAAGACACATTAGCCAAGACGCATTAGCCACGACACATTAGCCAAGACACATTAGCCAAGACACATTAGCCGAGACACCTTAGCCAAGACACCTTAGCCAAGACACATTAGCCAAGACACCTTAGCCAAGACACCTTAGCCAAGACACATTAGCCAAGACACATTAGCCAAGACACCTTAGCCAAGACACCTTAGCCAAGACACCTTAGCCAAGACACATTAGCCAAGACACCTTAGCCAAGACACATTAGCCAAGACACCTTAGCCAAGACACATTAGCGAAGACACCTTAGCCAAGACACATTAGCCAAGACACATTAGCCAAGACACATTAGCCAAGACACCTTAGCCAAGACACCTTAGCCAAGACACCTTAGCCAAGACACCTTAGCCAAGACACATTAGCCAAGACACATTAGCCAAGACACATTAGCCAAGACACCTTAGCCAAGACACCTTAGCCAAGACACATTAGCCAAGACACCTTATCCAAGACACCTTAGCTAAGACACATTAGCCAAGACACCTTAGCCAAGACACATTAGCCAAGACACATTAGCCAAGACACCTTAGCCAAGACACATTAGCCAAGACACATTAGCCAAGACACCTTAGCCAAGACACATTAGCCAAGACACCTTAGCCAAGACACCTTAGCCAAGACACCTTAGCCAAGACACTTTAGCCAAGACACATTAGCCAAGACACATTAGCCAAGACACATTAGCCAAGACACCTTAGCCAAGACACATTAGCCAAGACACATTAGCCGAGACACCTTAGCCAAGACACATTAGCCAAGACACCTTAGCCAAGACACATTAGCCAAGACACATTAGCCAAGACACATTAGCCAAGACACCTTAGCCAAGACACCTTAGCCAAGACACCTTAGCCAAGACACCTTAGCCAAGACACATTAGCCGAGACACCTTAGCCAAGACACCTTAGCCAAGACACCTTAGCCAAGACACCTTAGCCAAGACACATTAGCCGAAACACATTAGCCAAGACACATTAGCCAAGACACCTTAGATAAGACACCTTAGCCAAGACACTTTAGCCAAGACACATTAGCCAAGACACCTTAGCCAAGACACCTTAGCCAAGACACATTAGCCAAGACACCTTAGCCAAGACACATTAGCCAAGACACCTTAGCCAAGACACATTAGCCAAGACACATTAGCCAAGACACATTAGCCAAGACACCTTAGCCAAGACACATTAGCCAAGACACCTTAGCCAAGACACATTAGCCAAGACACCTTAGCCAAGACACATTAGCCAAGACACCTTAGCCAAGACACATTAGCCAAGACACATTAGCCAAGACGCATTAGCCACGACACATTAGCCAAGACACATTAGTCGAGACACATTAGCCAAGACACCTTAGCCAAAACACCTTAGCCAAGACACATTAGCCAAGACACCTTAGCCAAGACACATTAGCCAAGACACATTAGCCGAGACACCTTAGCCAAGACACCTTAGCCAAGACACCTTAGCCAAGACACATTAGCCAAGACACATTAGTCGAGACACATTAGCCAAGACACCTTAGCCAAGACACCTTAGCCAAGACACATTAGCCAAGACACATTAGCCGAGACACCTTAGCCAAGACACCTTAGCCAAGACACCTTAGCCAAGACACCTTAGCCAAGACACATTAGCCGAGACACATTAGCCAAGACACCTTAGCCAAGACACCTTAGCCAAGACACCTTAGCCAAGACACATTAGCCAAGACACCTTAGCCAAGACACCTTAGCCAAGACACTTTAGCCAAGACACATTAGCCAAGACACATTAGCGAAGACACATTAGCCGAGACACCTTAGCCAAGACACCTTAGCCAAGACACCTTAGCCAAGACACCTTAGCCAAGACACCTTAGCCAAGACACATTAGCGAAGACACCTTAGCCAAGACACCTTAGCCAAGACACATTAGCCAAGACACCTTAGCCAAGACACATTAGCCAAGACACCTTAGCCAAGACACATTAGATAAGACACCTTAGCCAAGACACATTAGCCAAGACACATTAGCCAAGACGCATTAGCCACGACACATTAGCCAAGACACATTAGTCGAGACACATTAGCCAAGACACCTTAGCCAAAACACCTTAGCCAAGACACATTAGCCAAGACACCTTAGCCAAGACACCTTAGCCAAGACACATTAGCCAAGACACATTAGCCGAGACACCTTAGCCAAGACACCTTAGCCAAGACACCTTAGCCAAGACACATTAGCCAAGACACATTAGTCGAGACACATTAGCCAAGACACCTTAGCCAAGACACCTTAGCCAAGACACATTAGCCAAGACACCTTAGCCAAGACACCTTAGCCAAGACACATTAGCCAAGACACATTAGCCGAGACACCTTAGCCAAGACACATTAGCCAAGACACCTTAGCCAAGACACATTAGCCAAGACACATTAGCCAAGACACATTAGCCAAGACACCTTAGCCAAGACACCTTAGCCAAGACACCTTAGCCAAGACACCTTAGCCAAGACACATTAGCCAAGACACCTTAGCCAAGACACATTAGCCAAGACACCTTAGCCAAGACACATTAGCCAAGACACATTAGCCAAGACGCATTAGCCACGACACATTAGCCAAGACACATTAGCCAAGACACATTAGCCAAGACACATTAGCCGAGACACCTTAGCCAAGACACCTTAGCCAAGACACATTAGCCAAGACACCTTAGCCAAGACACCTTAGCCAAGACACATTAGCCAAGACACATTAGCCAAGACACCTTAGCCAAGACACCTTAGCCAAGACACCTTAGCCAAGACACATTAGCCAAGACACCTTAGCCAAGACACATTAGCCAAGACACCTTAGCCAAGACACATTAGCGAAGACACCTTAGCCAAGACACATTAGCCAAGACACATTAGCCAAGACACATTAGCCAAGACACCTTAGCCAAGACACCTTAGCCAAGACACCTTAGCCAAGACACATTAGCCAAGACACATTAGCCAAGACACATTAGCCAAGACACCTTAGCCAAGACACCTTAGCCAAGACACATTAGCCAAGACACATTAGCCAAGACACCTTAGCCAAGACACATTAGCGAAGACACCTTAGCCAAGACACATTAGCCAAGACACCTTAGCCAAGACACATTAGCGAAGACACCTTAGCCAAGACACATTAGCCAAGACACATTAGCCAAGACACCTTAGCCAAGACACATTAGCCAAGACACATTAGCCGAGACACATTAGCCAAGACACCTTAGCCAAGACACCTTAGCCAAGACACCTTAGCCAAGACACATTAGCGAAGACACCTTAGCCAAGACACATTAGCCAAGACACATTAGCCAAGACACCTTAGCCAAGACACATTAGCCAAGACACCTTAGCCAAGACACCTTAGCCAAGACACCTTAGCCAAGACACTTTAGCCAAGACACCTTAGCCAAGACACATTAGCCAAGACACATTAGCCAAGACACATTAGCCAAGACACCTTAGCCGAGACACATTAGCCAAGACACATTAGCCGAGACACCTTAGCCAAGACACATTAGCCAACACACCTTAGCCAAGACACATTAGCCAAGACACATTAGCCAAGACACATTAGCCAAGACACCTTAGCCAAGACACCTTAGCCAAGACACCTTAGCCAAGACACATTAGCCAAGACACATTAGCCAAGACACCTTAGCCAAGACACATTAGCCGAGACACATTAGCCAAGACACCTTAGCCAAGACACATTAGCCAAGACACATTAGCCAAGACACATTAGCCAAGACACATTAGCCGAGACACCTTAGCCAAGACACCTTAGCCAAGACACCTTAGCCAAGACACATTAGCCAAGACACATTAGCCAAGACACATTAGCCATGACACCTTAGCCAAGACACCTTAGCCAAGACACATTAGCCAAGACACATTAGCCAAGACACATTAGCCAAGACACATTAGCCAAGACACATTAGCCAAGACACATTAGCCAAGACACATTAGCCAAGACACCTTAGCCAAGACACATTAGCCAAGACACATTAGCCAAGACACATTAGCCAAGACACATTAGCCAAGACACCTTAGCCAAGACACCTTAGCCAAGACATCTTAGCCAAGACACATTAGCCAAGACACATTAGCCAAGACACCTTAGCCAAGACACATTAGCCAAGACACATTAGCCAAGACACCTTAGCCAAGACACCTTAGCCAAGACACATTAGCCAAGACACCTTAGCCAAGACACCTTAGCCAAGACATATTAGCCAAGACACCTTAGCCAAGACACCTTAGCCAAGACACCTTAGCCAAGACACCTTAGCCAAGACACATTAGCCAAGACACCTTAGCCAAGACACCTTAGCCAAGACACATTAGCCAAGACACCTTAGCCAAGACACATTAGCCAAGACACCTTAGCCAAGACACATTAGCCAAGACACCTTAGCCAAGACACATTCGCCAAGACACATTAGCCAAGACGCATTAGCCACGACACATTAGCCAAGACACATTAGTCGAGACACATTAGCCAAGACACCTTAGCCAAGACACCTTAGCCAAGACACCTTAGCCAAGACACCTTAGCCAAGACACATTAGCCAAGACACCTTAGCCAAGACACATTAGCCAAGACAGCTTAGCCAAGACACATTAGCCAAGACACATTAGCCAAGACACCTTAGCCAAGACACATTAGCCAAGACACCTTAGCCAAGACACATTAGCCAAGACACATTAGCCAAGACGCATAAGCCACGACACATTAGCCAAGACACATTAGTCGAGACACATTAGCCAAGACACCTTAGCCAAAACACCTTAGCCAAGACACATTAGCCAAGACACCTTAGCCAAGACACCTTAGCCAAGACACATTAGCCAAGACACATTAGCCGAGACACCTTAGCCAAGACACCTTAGCCAAGACACATTAGCCAAGACACATTAGTCGAGACACATTAGCCAAGACACCTTAGCCAAGACACCTTAGCCAAGACACATTAGCCAAGACACCTTAGCCAAGACACCTTAGCCAAGACACCTTAGCCAAGACACATTAGCCAAGACACCTTAGCCAAGACACATTAGCCAAGACACCTTAGCCAAGACACATTAGCCAAGACACCTTAGCCACGACACCTTAGCCAAGACACCTTAGCCAAGACACATTAGCCAAGACACCTTAGCCAAGACACATTAGCCAAGACACCTTAGCCAAGACACATTAGCGAAGACACCTTAGCCAAGACACATTAGCCAAGACACATTAGCGAAGACACCTTAGCCAAGACACATTAGCCAAGACACATTAGCCAAGACACATTAGCCAAGACACCTTAGCCAAGACACCTTAGCCAAGACACCTTAGCCAAGACACCATAGCCAAGACACATTAGCCAAGACACATTAGCCAAGACACATTAGCCAAGACACCTTAGCCAAGACACCTTAGCCAAGACACATTAGCCAAGACACATTAGCCAAGACACCTTAGCCAAGACACATTAGCGAAGACACCTTAGCCAAGACACATTAGCCAAGACACCTTAGCCAAGACACATTAGCGAAGACACCTTAGCCAAGACACATTAGCCAAGACGCATTAGCCACGACACATTAGCCAAGACACATTGGTCGAGACACATTAGCCAAGACACCTTAGCCAAGACACCTTAGCCAAGACACCTTAGCCAAGACACCTTAGCCAAGACACATTAGCCAAGACACCTTAGCCAAGACACATTAGCCAAGACACCTTAGCCAAGACACATTAGCCAAGACACATTAGCCAAGACACCTTAGCCAAGACACATTAGCCAAGACACCTTAGCCAAGACACATTAGCCAAGACACATTAGCCAAGACGCATAAGCCACGACACATTAGCCAAGAAACATTAGTCGAGACACATTAGCCAAGACACCTTAGCCAAAACACCTTAGCCAAGACACATTAGCCAAGACACCTTAGCCAAGACACCTTAGCCAAGACACATTAGCCAAGACACATTAGCCGAGACACCTTAGCCAAGACACCTTAGCCAAGACACGTTAGCCAAGACACATTAGCCAAGACACATTAGTCGAGACACATTAGCCAAGACACCTTAGCCAAGACACCTTAGCCAAGACACATTAGCCAAGACACCTTAGCCAAGACACCTTAGCCAAGACACCTTAGCCAAGACACATTAGCCAAGACACCTTAGCCAAGACACATTAGCCAAGACACCTTAGCCAAGACACATTAGCCAAGACACCTTAGCCACGACACCTTAGCCAAGACACCTTAGCCAAGACACATTAGCCAAGACACCTTAGCCAAGACACATTAGCGAAGACACCTTAGCCAAGACACATTAGCCAAGACACATTAGCGAAGACACCTTAGCCAAGACACATTAGCGAAGACACCTTAGCCAAGACACATTAGCCAAGACACCTTAGCCAAGACACATTAGCGAAGACACCTTAGCCAAGACACATTAGCCAAGACACATTAGCCAAGACACCTTAGCCAAGACACATTAGCCAAGACACATTAGCCGAGACACATTAGCCAAGACACCTTAGCCAAGACACATTAGCCAAGACACATTAGCCAAGACACATTAGCGAAGACACCTTAGCCAAGACACATTAGCCAAGACACATTAGCCAAGACACCTTAGCCAAGACACATTAGCCAAGACACCTTAGCCAAGACACATTAGCCGAGACACATTAGCCAAGACACATTAGCCGAGACACCTTAGCCAAGACACTTTAGCCAAGACACATTAGCCAAGACACATTAGCCAAGACACCTTAGCCGAGACACATTAGCCAAGACACATTAGCCAAGACACATTAGCCGAGACACCTTAGCCAAGACACCTTAGCCAAGACACCTTAGCCAAGACACCTTAGCCAAGACACCTTAGCCAAGACACCTTAGCCAAGACACTTTAGCCAAGACACATTAGCCAAGACACATTAGCCAAGACACCTTAGCCGAGACACATTAGCCAAGACACATTAGCCGAGACACATTAGCCAAGACACATTAGCCAAGACACATTAGCCAAGACACCTTAGCCAAGACACATTAGCCAAGACACCTTAGCCAAGACACATTAGCCAAGACACATTAGCCAAGACACATTAGCCAAGACACCTTAGCCAAGACACCTTAGCCAAGACACCTTAGCCAAGACACATTAGCCAAGACACATTAGCCAAGACACATTAGCCAAGACACCTTAGCCAAGACACATTAGCCAAGACACATTAGCCAAGACACCTTAGCCAAGACACATTAGCCAAGACACATTAGCCAAGACACCTTAGCCAAGACACATTAGCCAAGACACATTAGCCACGACACATTAGCCAATACACATTAGCCAAGACACATTAGTCGACACACATTAGCCAAGACACCTTAGCGAAGACACCTTAGCCAAGACACCTTAGCCAAGACACATTAGCTAAGACACCTTAGCCAAGACACATTAGCCAAGACACATTAGTCGAGACACATTAGCCAAGACACCTTAGCCAAGACACCTTAGCCAAGACACATTAGCCAAGACACCTTAGCCAAGACACCTTAGCCAAGACACATTGACCAAGACACATTAGCCGAGACACCTTAGCCAAGACACCTTAGCCAAGACACATTAGCCAAGACACCTTAGCCAAGACACCTTAGCCAAGACACCTTAGCCAAGACACATTAGCCAAGACACCTTAGCCAAGACACATTAGCCAAGACACCTTAGCCAAGACACATTAGCCAAGACACCTTAGCCAAGACACCTTAGCCAAGACACCTTAGCCAAGACACATTAGCCAAGACACCTTAGCCAAGACACATTAGCCAAGACACCTTAGCCAAGACACATTAGCGAAGACACATTAGCCAAGACACCTTAGCCAAGACACATTAGCCAAGACACCTTAGCCAAGACACATTAGCCAAGACACATTAGCCAAGACGCATTAGCCACGACACATTAGCCAAGACACATTAGTCGAGACACATTAGCCAAGACACCTTAGCCAAAACACCTTAGCCAAGACACCTTAGCCAAGACACCTTAGCCAAGACACATTAGCTAAGACACCTTAGCCAAGACACATTAGCCGAGACACCTTAGCCAAGACACATTAGCCAAGACACCTTAGCCAAGACACATTAGCCAAGACACATTAGTCGAGACACATTAGCCAAGACACCTTAGCCAAGACACCTTAGCCAAGACACCTTAGCCAAGACACATTAGCCAAGACACCTTAGCCAAGACACCTTAGCCAAGACACATTAGCCAAGACACATTAGCCGAGACACCTTAGCCAAGACACCTTAGCCAAGACACATTAGCCAAGACACCTTAGCCAAGACACCTTAGCCAAGACACCTTAGCCAAGACACATTAGCCAAGACACCTTAGCCAAGACACATTAGCCAAGACACCTTAGCCAAGACACCTTAGCCAAGACACCTTAGCCAAGACACCTTAGCCAAGACACCTTAGCCATGACACATTAGCCAAGACACCTTAGCCAAGACACATTAGCCAAGACACCTTAGCCAAGACACATTAGCCAAGACACCTTAGCCGAGACACATTAGCCAAGACACATTAGCCAAGACACATTAGCCAAGACACCTTAGCCAAGACACCTTAGCCAAGACACATTAGCCAAGACTTCTTAGCCAAGACACCTTAGCCAAGACACCTTAGCCAAGACACATTAGCCGAGACACATTAGCCAAGACACCTTAGCCAAGACACATTAGCGAAGACACATTAGCCAAGGCACCTTAGCCAAGACACCTTAGCCAAGACACATTAGCCAAGACACATTAGCCAAGACACCTTAGCCAAGACACCTTAGCCAAGACACATTAGCCAAGACACATTAGCCAAGACACCTTAGCCAAGACACATTAGCCGAGACACATTAGCCAAGACACCTTAGCCAAGACACATTAGCCAAGACACATTAGCCAAGACACATTAGCCAAGACACATTAGCCAAGACACATTAGCCAAGACTTCTTAGCCAAGACACCTTAGCCAAGACACATTAGCCAAGACACCTTAGCCAAGACACCTTAGCCAAGACACATTAGCCAAGACACATTAGCCAAGACACCTTAGCCAAGACACATTAGCCAAGACACATTAGCCAAGACACCTTAGCCAAGACACCTTAGCCAAGACACATTAGCCAAGACACCTTAGCCAAGACACCTTAGCCAAGACACATTAGCCAAGACACCTTAGCCAAGACACCTTAGCCAAGACACCTTAGCCAAGACACCTTAGCCAAGACACCTTAGCCAAGACACAATAGCCAAGACACACTAGCCAAGACACCTTAGCCAAGACACATTAGCCAAGACACATTAGCCAAGACACCTTAGCCAAGACACATTAGCCAAGACACATTAGCCGAGACACCTTAGCCAAGACACATTAGCCAAGACACCTTAGCCAAGACACATTAGCCAAGACACCTTAGCCAAGACACATTAGCCAAAACACCTTAGCCAAGACACATTAGCGAAGACACCTTAGCCAAGACACATTAGCCAAGACACATTAGCCGAGACACATTAGCCAAGACACCTTAGCCAAGACACCTTAGCCATGACACATTAGCCAAGACACCTTAGCCAAGACACATTAGCCAAGACACATTAGCCGAGACACCTTAGCCAAGACACATTAGCCAAGACACCTTAGCCAAGACACATTAGCCAAGACACCTTAGCCAAGACACATTAGCCAAGACACCTTAGCCAAGACACCTTAGCCAAGACACATTAGCCAAGACACCTAAGCCAAGACACCTTAGCCAAGGCACCTTAGCCAAGACACATTAGCCAAGACACATTAGCCAAGACACCTTAGCCGAGACACATTAGCCAAGACACATTAGCGAAGACACCTTAGCCAAGACACATTAGCCAAGACACCTTAGCCAAGACACATTAGCGAAGACACCTTAGCCAAGACACATTAGCCAAGACACATTAGCCAAGACACCTTAGCCAAGACACATTAGCCAAGACACATTAGCCGAGACACATTAGCCAAGACACCTTAGCCAAGACACATTAGCCAAGACACATTAGCCAAGACACATTAGCGAAGACACCTTAGCCAAGACACATTAGCCAAGACACATTAGCCAAGACACCTTAGCCAAGACACATTAGCCAAGACACCTTAGCCAAGACACATTAGCCGAGACACATTAGCCAAAACACCTTAGCCAAGACACATTAGCCAAGACACATTAGCCAAGACACATTAGCCAAGACACATTAGCCGAGACACCTTAGCCAAGACACCTTAGCCAAGACACCTTAGCCAAGACACCTTAGCCAAGACACCTTAGCCAAGACACTTTAGCCAAGACACATTAGCCAAGACACATTAGCCAAGACACCTTAGCCGAGACACATTAGCCAAGACACATTAGCCGAGACACATTAGCCAAGACACATTAGCCAAGACACATTAGCCAAGACACCTTAGCCAAGACACATTAGCCAAGACACCTTAGCCAAGACACATTAGCCAAGACACATTAGCCAAGACACATTAGCCAAGACACCTTAGCCAAGACACCTTAGCCAAGACACCTTAGCCAAGACACATTAGCCAAGACACATTAGCCAAGACACATTAGCCAAGACACCTTAGCCAAGACACATTAGCCAAGACACATTAGCCAAGACACCTTAGCCAAGACACATTAGCCAAGACACATTAGCCAAGACACCTTAGCCAAGACACATTAGCCAAGACACATTAGCCACGACACATTAGCCAATACACATTAGCCAAGACACATTAGTCGACACACATTAGCCAAGACACCTTAGCGAAGACACCTTAGCCAAGACACCTTAGCCAAGACACATTAGCTAAGACACCTTAGCCAAGACACATTAGCCAAGACACATTAGTCGAGACACATTAGCCAAGACACCTTAGCCAAGACACCTTAGCCAAGACACCTTAGCCAAGACACCTTAGCCAAGACACCTTAGCCAAGACACCTTAGCCAAGACACCTTAGCCATGACACATTAGCCAAGACACCTTAGCCAAGACACATTAGCCAAGACACCTTAGCCAAGACACATTAGCCAAGACACCTTAGCCGAGACACATTAGCGAAGACACATTAGCCAAGACACATTAGCCAAGACACCTTAGCCAAGACACCTTAGCCATGACACATTAGCCAAGACACCTTAGCGAAGACACCTTAGCCAAGACACCTTAGCCAAGACACATTAGCTAAGACACCTTAGCCAAGACACATTAGCCAAGACACATTAGTCGAGACACATTAGCCAAGACACCTTAGCCAAGACACCTTAGCCAAGACACATTAGCCAAGACACCTTAGCCAAGACACCTTAGCCAAGACACATTGACCAAGACACATTAGCCGAGACACCTTAGCCAAGACACCTTAGCCAAGACACATTAGCCAAGACACCTTAGCCAAGACACCTTAGCCAAGACACCTTAGCCAAGACACATTAGCCAAGACACCTTAGCCAAGACACATTAGCCAAGACACCTTAGCCAAGACACATTAGCCAAGACACCTTAGCCAAGACACCTTAGCCAAGACACCTTAGCCAAGACACATTAGCCAAGACACCTTAGCCAAGACACATTAGCCAAGACACCTTAGCCAAGACACATTAGCGAAGACACATTAGCCAAGACACCATAGCCAAGACACATTAGCCAAGACACCTTAGCCAAGACACATTAGCCAAGACACATTAGCCAAGACGCATTAGCCACGACACATTAGCCAAGACACATTAGTCGAGACACATTAGCCAAGACACCTTAGCCAAAACACCTTAGCCAAGACACATTAGCCAAGACACCTTAGCCAAGACACCTTAGCCAAGACACATTAGCCAAGACACATTAGCCGAGACACCTTAGCCAAGACACATTAGCCAAGACACCTTAGCCAAGACACATTAGCCAAGACACATTAGTCGAGACACATTAGCCAAGACACCTTAGCCAAGACACCTTAGCCAAGACACCTTAGCCAAGACACATTAGCCAAGACACCTTAGCCAAGACACCTTAGCCAAGACACATTAGCCAAGACACATTAGCCGAGACACCTTAGCCAAGACACCTTAGCCAAGACACATTAGCCAAGACACCTTAGCCAAGACACCTTAGCCAAGACACCTTAGCCAAGACACATTAGCCAAGACACCTTAGCCAAGACACATTAGCCAAGACACCTTAGCCAAGACACCTTAGCCAAGACACCTTAGCCAAGACACCTTAGCCAAGACACATTAGCCAAGACACCTTAGCCAAGACACCTTAGCCAAGACACCTTAGCCATGACACATTAGCCAAGACACCTTAGCCAAGACACATTAGCCAAGACACCTTAGCCAAGACACATTAGCCAAGACACCTTAGCCAAGACACATTAGCCAAGACACCTTAGCCAAGACACATTAGCCAAGACACCTTAGCCAAGACACCTTAGCCAAGACACCTTAGCCAAGACACCTTAGCCATGACACATTAGCCAAGACACATTAGCCAAGACACCTTAGCCAAGACACCTTAGCCATGACACATTAGCCAAGACACCTTAGCCAAGACACATTAGCCAAGACACCTTAGCCAAGACACATTAGCCAAGACACCTTAGCCGAGACACATTAGCGAAGACACATTAGCCAAGACACATTAGCCAAGACACCTTAGCCAAGACACCTTAGCCAAGAAACCTTAGCCAAGACACATTAGCCAAGACACCTTAGCCTAGACACCTTAGCCAAGACACATTAGCCGAGACACATTAGCCAAGACACATTAGCCAAGACACATTAGCCAAGACACCTTAGCCAAGACACCTTAGCCAAGACACCTTAGCCAAGACACCTTAGCCATGACACATTAGCCAAGACACCTTAGCCAAGACACCTTAGCCAAGACACCTTAGCCATGACACATTAGCCAAGACACCTTAGCCAAGACACATTAGCCAAGACACCTTAGCCAAGACACATTAGCCAAGACACCTTAGCCGAGACACATTAGCGAAGACACATTAGCCAAGACACATTAGCCAAGACACCTTAGCCAAGACACCTTAGCCAAGACACCTTAGCCAAGACACCTTAGCCATGACACATTAGCCAAGACACCTTAGCCAAGACACCTTAGCCAAGACACCTTAGCCATGACACATTAGCCAAGACACCTTAGCCAAGACACATTAGCCAAGACACCTTAGCCAAGACACCTTAGCCAAGACACCTTAGCCGAGACACATTAGCGAAGACACATTAGCCAAGACACATTAGCCAAGACACCTTAGCCAAGACACCTTAGCCATGACACATTAGCCAAAACACCTTAGCCAAGACACCTTAGCCAAGACACCTTAGCCATGACACATTAGCCAAGACACCTTAGCCAAGACACAATAGCCAAGACACATTAGCCAAGACACCTTAGCCAAGACACATTAGCCAAGACACATTAGCCAAGACACCTTAGCCAAGACACATTAGCGAAGACACCTTAGCCAAGACACATTAGCCAAGACACCTTAGCCAAGACACATTAGCGAAGACACCTTAGCCAAGACACATTAGCCAAGACACATTAGCCAAGACACCTTAGCCAAGACACATTAGCCAAGACACATTAGCCAAGACACCTTAGCCAAGACACATTAGCCAAGACACCTTAGCCAAGACACCTTAGCCAAGACACCTTAGCCAAGACACATTAGCCAAGACACATTAGCCAAGACACATTAGCCAAGACACCTTAGCCAAGACACCTTAGCCAAGACACCTTAGCCAAGACACATTAGCCAAGACACCTTAGCCAAGACACATTAGCCAAGACACCTTAGCCAAGACACCTTAGCCAAGACACATTAGCCAAGACACCTTAGCCAAGACACATTAGCCAAGACACCTTAGCCAAGACACCTTAGCCAAGACACCTTAGCCATGACACATTAGCCAAGACACCTTAGCCAAGACACATTAGCCAAGACACCTTAGCCAAGACACATTAGCCAAGACACCTTAGCCGAGACACATTAGCGAAGACACATTAGCCAAGACACATTAGCCAAGACACCTTAGCCAAGACACCTTAGCCAAGACACCTTAGCCAAGACACCTTAGCCATGACACATTAGCCAAGACACCTTAGCCAAGACACCTTAGCCAAGACACCTTAGCCATGACACATTAGCCAAGACACCTTAGCCAAGACACATTAGCCAAGACACCTTAGCCAAGACACATTAGCCAAGACACCTTAGCCGAGACACATTAGCCAAGACACATTAGCCAAGACACATTAGCCAAGACACCTTAGCCAAGACACCTTAGCCAAGAAACCTTAGCCAAGACACATTAGCCAAGACACCTTAGCCAAGACACCTTAGCCAAGACACATTAGCCGAGACACATTAGCCAAGACACCTTAGCCAAGACACATTAGCGAAGACACATTAGCCAAGGCACCTTAGCCAAGACACCTTAGCCAAGACACATTAGCCAAGACACCTTAGCCAAGACACCTTAGCCAAGACACCTTAGCCAAGACACATTAGCCAAGACACATTAGCCAAGACACCTTAGCCAAGACACATTAGCCGAGACACATTAGCCAAGACACCTTAGCCAAGACACATTAGCCAAGACACATTAGCCAAGACACATTAGCCAAGACACATTAGCCAAGACACATTAGCCAAGACTTCTTAGCCAAGACACCTTAGCCAAGACACATTAGCCAAGACACCTTAGCCAAGACACCTTAGCCAAGACACATTAGCCAAGACACATTAGCCAAGACACCTTAGCCAAGACACATTAGCCAAGACACATTAGCCAAGACACCTTAGCCAAGACACCTTAGCCAAGACACATTAGCCAAGACACCTTAGCCAAGACACCTTAGCCAAGACACATTAGCCAAGACACCTTAGCCAAGACACCTTAGCCAAGACACCTTAGCCAAGACACCTTAGCCAAGACACCTTAGCCAAGACACAATAGCCAAGACACACTAGCCAAGACACCTTAGCCAAGACACATTAGCCAAGACACATTAGCCAAGACACCTTAGCCAAGACACATTAGCCAAGACACATTAGCCGAGACACCTTAGCCAAGACACATTAGCCAAGACACCTTAGCCAAGACACATTAGCCAAGACACCTTAGCCAAGACACATTAGCCAAGACACCTTAGCCAAGACACCTTAGCCAAGACACATTAGCCAAGACACCTTAGCCAAGACACCTTAGCCAAGGCACCTTAGCCAAGACACATTAGCCAAGACACATTAGCCAAGACACCTTAGCCGAGACACATTAGCCAAGACACCTTAGCCAAGACACCTTAGCCATGACACATTAGCCAAGACACCTTAGCCAAGACACATTAGCCAAGACACCTTAGCCAAGACACATTAGCCAAGACACCTTAGCCAAGACACATTAGCGAAGACACATTAGCCAAGACACCTTAGCCAAGACACCTTAGCCAAGACACATTAGCCAAGACACCTTAGCCAAGACACATTAGCCAAGACACCTTAGCCAAGACACATTAGCCAAGACACCTTAGCCAAGACACATTAGCCAAGACACCTTAGCCAAGACACATTAGCCAAGACACCTTAGCCAAGACACATTAGCCAAGACACCTTAGCCAAGACACCTTAGCCAAGACACCTTAGCCAAGACACCTTAGCCAAGACACCTTAGCCAAGACACAATAGCCAAGACACATTAGCCAAGACACCTTAGCCAAGACACATTAGCCAAGACACATTAGCCAAGACACCTTAGCCAAGACACATTAGCCAAGACACATTAGCCGAGACACCTTAGCCAAGACACATTAGCAGAGACACCTTAGCCAAGACACATTAGCCAAGACACCTTAGCCAAGACACATTAGCCAAGACACCTTAGCCAAGACACCTTAGCCAAGACACATTAGCCAAGACACCTTAGCCAAGACACCTTAGCCAAGGCACCTTAGCCAAGACACATTAGCCAAGACACATTAGCCAAGACACCTTAGCCGAGACACATTAGCCAAGACACCTTAGCCAAGACACCTTAGCCATGACACATTAGCCAAGACACCTTAGCCAAGACACCTTAGCCAAGACACATTAGCCAAGACACCTTAGCCAAGACACATTAGCCAAGACACCTTAGCCAAGACACATTAGCGAAGACACATTAGCCAAGACACCTTAGCCAAGACACATTAGCCAAGACACATTAGCCAAGACACATTAGCCAAGACACATTAGCCAAGACACATTAGCCAAGACGCATTAGCCACGACACATTAGCCAAGAGACATTAGTCGAGACACATTAGCCAAGACACCTTAGTCAAAACACCTTAGCCAAGACACATTAGCCAAGACACCTTAGTCAAGACACCTTAGCCAAGACACATTAGCCAAGACACATTAGCCGAGACACCTTAGCCAAGACACCTTAGCCAAGACACCTTAGCCAAGACACATTAGCCAAGACACATTAGTCGAGACACATAAGCCAAGACACCTTAGCCAAGACACCTTAGCCAAGACACATTAGCCAAGACACCTTAGCCAAGACACCTTAGCCAAGACACATTAGCCAAGACACATTAGCCGAGACACCTTAGCCAAGACACCTTAGCCGAGACACATTAGCCAAGACACCTTAGCCAAGACACCTTAGCCAAGACACATTAGCCAAGACACATTAGCCAAGACACATTAGCCAAGACACCTTAGCCAAGACACATTAGCCAAGACACCTTAGCCAAGACACATTAGCCAAGACACCTTAGCCAAGACACATTAGCGAAGACACCTTAGCCAAGACACATTAGCCAAGACACATTAGCCAAGACACATTAGCGAAGACACCTTAGCCAAGACACATTAGCCAAGACACATTAGCCAAGACACATTAGCCAAGACACATTAGCCAAGACACCTTAGCCAAGACACATTAGCCAAGACACCTTAGCCAAGACACATTAGCCAAGACATCTTAGCCAAGACACATTAGCCAAGACACCTTAGCCAAGACACCTTAGCCAAGACACATTAGCCAAGACACATTAGCCAAGACACCTTAGCCAAGACACATTAGCGAAGACACCTTAGCCAAGACACATTAGCCAAGACACCTTAGCCAAGACACATTAGCGAAGACACCTTAGCCAAGACACATTAGCCAAGACACATTAGCCAAGACACCTTAGCCAAGACACATTAGCCAAGACACATTAGCCAAGACACCTTAGCCAAGACACATTAGCCAAGACACCTTAGCCAAGACACCTTAGCCAAGACACCTTAGCCAAGACACATTAGCCAAGACACATTAGCCAAGACACATTAGCCAAGACACCTTAGCCAAGACACATTAGCCGAGACACATTAGCCAAGACACCTTAGCCAAGACACATTAGCCAAGACACATTAGCCAAGACACCTTAGCCAAGACACATTAGCCAAGACACATTAGCCGAGACACATTAGCCAAGACACCTTAGCCAAGACACCTTAGCCAAGACACATTAGCCAAGACACCTTAGCCAAGACACATTAGCCAAGACACATTAGCCAAGACACATTAGCCAAGACACATTAGCCAAGACACCTTAGCCAAGACACATTAGCCAAGACACATTAGCCAAGACACCTTAGCCAAGACACCTTAGCCAAGACACCTTAGCCAAGACACCTTAGCCAAGACACATTAGCCAAGACACCTTAGCCAAGACACCTTAGCCAAGACACATTAGCCAAGACACATTAGCCAAGACACCTTAGCCAAGACACATTAGCCAAGACACATTAGCCAAGACACCTTAGCCAAGACACATTAGCCAAGACACATTAGCCAAGACACCTTAGCCAAGACACATTAGCAAAGACACATTAGCCAAGACACCTTAGCCAAGACACCTTAGCCAAGACACATTAGCCAAGACACCTTAGCCAAGACACCTTAGCCAAGACACATTAGCCAAGACACATTAGCCAAGACACATTAGCCAAGACACATTAGCCAAGACACATTAGCCAAGACACCTTAGCCAAGACACCTTAGCCAAGACACATTAGCCAAGACACCTTAGCCAAGACACCTTAGCCAAGACACATTAGCCAAGACACCTTAGCCAAGACACCTTAGCCAAGACACATTAGCCAAGACACATTAGCCAAGACACCTTAGCCAAGACACATTAGCCAAGACACATTAGCCAAGACACCTTAGCCAAGACACATTAGCCAAGACACATTCGCCAAGACACCTTAGCCAAGACACATTAGCCAAGACACCTTAGCCAAGACACCTTAGCCAAGACACCTTAGCCAAGACACCTTAGATAAGACACCTTAGCCAAGACACATTAGCCAAGACACCTTAGCCAAGACACCTTAGCCAAGACACATTAGCCAAGACACCTTAGCCAAGACACCTTAGCCAAGACACATTAGCCAAGACACCTTAGCCAAGACACATTAGCCAAGACACCTTAGCCAAGACACCTTAGCCAAGACACATTAGCCAAGACACCTTAGCCAAGACACCTTAGCCAAGACACATTAGCCAAGACACCTTAGCCAAGACACCTTAGCCAAGACACCTTAGAAAAGACACATTAGCCAAGACACATTAGCCAAGACACCTTAGCCAAGACACATTAGCCAAGACACCTTAGCCAAGACACATTAGCCAAGACACATTAGCCAAGACACCTTAGCCAAGACACATTAGCCAAGACACCTTAGCCAAGACACCTTAGCCAAGACACCTTAGCCAAGACACCTTAGATAAGACACCTTAGCCAAGACACATTAGCCAAGACACCTTAGCCAAGACACCTTAGCCAAGACACATTAGCCAAGACACCTTAGCCAAGACACATTAGCCAAGACACCTTAGCCAAGACACATTAGCCAAGACACCTTAGCCAAGACACATTAGCCAAGACACATTAGCCAAGACACCTTAGCCAAGACACCTTAGCCAAGACACATTAGTCGAGACACATTAGCCAAGACACCTTAGCCAAGACACCTTAGCCAAGACACCTTAGCCAAGACACATTAGCCAAGACACATTAGTCGAGACACATTAGCCAAGACACCTTAGCCAAGACACCTTAGCCAAGACACATTAGCCAAGACACCTTAGCCAAGACACCTTAGCCAAGACACATTAGCCAAGACACCTTAGCCAAGACACATTAGCCAAGACACCTTAGCCAAGACACCTTAGCCAAGACACATTAGCCAAGACACCTTAGCCAAGACACCTTAGCCAAGACACATTAGCCAAGACACCTTAGCCAAGACACCTTAGCCAAGACACATTAGCCAAGACACCTTAGCCAAGACACATTAGCCAAGACACCTTAGCCAAGACACCTTAGCCAAGACACCTTAGCCAAGACACCTTAGCCAAGACACCTTAGCCAAGACACATTAGCCAAGACACCTTAGCCAAGACACATTAGCCAAGACACCTTAGCCAAGACACATTAGCGAAGATACCTTAGCCAAGACACATTAGCCAAGACACATTAGCCAAGACACATTAGCGAAGACACCTTAGCCAAGACACATTAGCCAAGACACATTAGCCAAGACACATTAGCCAAGACACCTTAGCCAAGACACCTTAGCCAAGACACCTTAGCCAAGACACATTAGCCAAGACACATTAGCCAAGACACCTTAGCCAAGACACCTTAGCCAAGACACATTAGCCAAGACACATTAGCCAAGACACCTTAGCCAAGACACATTAGCGAAGACACCTTAGCCAAGACACATTAGCCAAGACACCTTAGCCAAGACACATTAGCGAAGACACCTTAGCCAAGACACATTAGCCAAGACACATTAGCCAAGACACCTTAGCCAAGACACATTAGCCAAGACACATTAGCCAAGACACCTTAGCCAAGACACCTTAGCCAAGACACCTTAGCCAAGACACCTTAGCCAAGACACATTAGCCAAGACACATTAGCCAAGACACCTTAGCCAAGACACCTTAGCCAAGACACCTTAGCCAAGACACATTAGCCAAGACACATTAGCCAAGACACCTTAGCCAAGACACATTAGCCGAGACACATTAGCCAAGACACCTTAGCCAAGACACATTAGCCAAGAAACATTAGCCAAGACACATTAGCCAAGACACATAAGCCGAGACACCTTAGCCAAGACACCTTAGCCAAGACACCTTAGCCAAGACACCTTAGCCAAGACACCTTAGCCAAGACACATTAGCCAAGACACATTAGCCATGACACCTTAGCCAAGACACCTTAGCCAAGACACATTAGCCAAGATACCTTAGCCAAGACACCTTAGCCAAGACACATTAGCCAAGACACATTAGCCAAGACGCATTAGCCAAGACACCTTAGCCAAGACACATTAGCCAAGACACATTAGCCAAGACACATTAGCCAAGACACCTTAGCCAAGACACCTTAGCCAAGACACCTTAGCCAAGACACATTAGCCAAGACACATAAGCCAAGACACATTAGCCAAGACACCTTAGCCAAGACACATTAGCCAAGACACATTAGCCAAGACACCTTAGCCAAGACACATTAGCCAAGACACCTTAGCCAAGACACCTTAGCCAAGACACCTTAGCCAAGACACATTAGCCAAGACACCTTAGCCAAGACACCCTAGCCAAGACACATTAGCCAAGACACATTAGCCAAGACACCTTAGCCAAGACACATTAGCCAAGACACATTAGCCAAGACACCTTAGCCAAGACACCTTAGCCAAGACACATTAGCCAAGACACCTTAGCCAAGACACCTTAGCCAAGACACATTAGCCAAGACACCTTAGCCAAGACACATTAGCCAAGACACCTTAGCCAAGACACCTTAGCCAAGACACCTTAGCCAAGACACATTAGCCAAGACACATTAGCCAAGACACCTTAGCCAAGACACATTAGCCAAGACACATTAGCCAAGACACCTTAGCCAAGACACATTAGCCAAGACACCTTAGCCAAGACACCTTAGCCAAGACACCTTAGCCAAGACACCTTAGCCAAGACACCTTAGCCAAGACACATTAGCCAAGACACCTTAGCCAAGACACCTTAGCCAAGACACCTTAGCCAAGACACATTAGCCAAGACACATTAGCCAAGACACCTTAGCCAAGACACATTAGCCAAGACACCTTAGCCAAGACACATTAGCCAAGACACCTTAGCCAAGACACATTAGCCAAGACACCTTAGCCAAGACACATTAGCCAAGACACATTAGCCAAGACACATTGGCCGACACATTAGCCAAGACACATTAGCGAAGACACATTAGCCAAGACACCTTAGCCAAGACACCTTAGCCAAGACACCTTAGCCAAGACACATTAGCCAAGACTCCTTAGCCAAGACACCTTAGCCAAGACACATTAGCCAAGACACATTAGCCAAGACACCTTAGCCAAGACACATTAGCCAAGACACCTTAGCCAAGACACCTTAGCCAAGACACCTTAGCCAAGACACCTTAGCCAAGACACATTAGCCAAGACTCCTTAGCCAAGACACCTTAGCCAAGACACATTAGCCAAGACACATTAGCCAAGACACCTTAGCCAAGACACATTAGCCAAGACACCTTAGCCAAGACACATTAGCGAAGACACATTAGCCAAGACACCTTAGCCAAGACACCTTAGCCAAGACACATTAGCCAAGACACCTTAGCCAAGACACATTAGCCAAGACACCTTAGCCAAGACACATTAGCCAAGACACCTTAGCCAAGACACCTTAGCCAAGACACCTTAGCCAAGACACATTAGCCAAGACACCTTAGCCAAGACACATTAGCCAAGACACCTTAGCCAAGACACCTTAGCCAAGACACCTTAGCCAAGACACCTTAGCCAAGACACCTTAGCCAAGACACAATAGCCAAGACACATTAGCCAAGACACCTTAGCCAAGACACATTAGCCAAGACACATTAGCCAAGACACCTTAGCCAAGACACATTAGCCAAGACACATTAGCCAAGACACATTAGCGAAGACACATTAGCCAAGACACCTTAGCCAAGACACCTTAGCCAAGACACCTTAGCCAAGACACATTAGCCAAGACTCCTTAGCCAAGACACCTTAGCCAAGACACATTAGCCAAGACACATTAGCCAAGACACCTTAGCCAAGACACATTAGCCAAGACACCTTAGCCAAGACACCTTAGCCAAGGCACCTTAGCCAAGACACATTAGCCAAGACACATTAGCCAAGACACCTTAGCCGAGACACATTAGCCAAGACACCTTAGCCAAGACACCTTAGCCATGACACATTAGCCAAGACACCTTAGCCAAGACACATTAGCCAAGACACCTTAGCCAAGACACATTAGCCAAGACACCTTAGCCAAGACACATTAGCGAAGACACATTAGCCAAGACACCTTAGCCAAGACACCTTAGCCAAGACACATTAGCCAAGACACCTTAGCCAAGACACATTAGCCAAGACACCTTAGCCAAGACACATTAGCCAAGACACCTTAGCCAAGACACCTTAGCCAAGACACATTAGCCAAGACACCTTAGCCAAGACACATTAGCCAAGACACCTTAGCCAAGACACCTTAGCCAAGACACCTTAGCCAAGACACCTTAGCCAAGACACCTTAGCCAAGACACAATAGCCAAGACACATTAGCCAAGACACCTTAGCCAAGACACATTAGCCAAGACACATTAGCCAAGACACCTTAGCCAAGACACATTAGCCAAGACACATTAGCCGAGACACCTTAGCCAAGACACATTAGCCAAGACACCTTAGCCAAGACACATTAGCCAAGACACATTAGCCAAGACACATTAGCCAAGACACCTTAGCCAAGACACCTTAGCCAAGACACATTAGCCAAGACACCTTAGCCAAGACACCTTAGCCAAGGCACCTTAGCCAAGACACATTAGCCAAGACACCTTAGCCAAGACACCTTAGCCGAGACACATTAGCCAAGACACCTTAGCCAAGACACCTTAGCCAAGACACATTAGCCAAGACACCTTAGCCAAGACACCTTAGCCAAGACACCTTAGCCAAGACACATTAGCCAAGACACCTTAGCCAAGACACATTAGCCAAGACACCTTAGCCAAGACACATTAGCGAAGACACATTAGCCAAGACACCTTAGCCAAGACACATTAGCCAAGACACATTAGCCAAGGCACATTAGCCAAGACACATTAGCCAAGACGCATTAGCCACGACACATTAGCCAAGAGACATTAGTCGAGACACATTAGCCAAGACACCTTAGCCAAAACACCTTAGCCAAGACACATTAGCCAAGACACCTTAGTCAAGACACCTTAGCCAAGACACATTAGCCAAGACACATTAGCCGAGACACCTTAGCCAAGACACCTTAGCCAAGACACCTTAGCCAAGACACATTAGCCAAGACACATTAGTCGAGACACATAAGCCAAGACACCTTAGCCAAGACACCTTAGCCAAGACACATTAGCCAAGACACCTTAGCCAAGACACCTTAGCCAAGACACATTAGCCAAGACACATTAGCCGAGACACCTTAGCCAAGACACCTTAGCCAAGACACATTAGCCAAGACACCTTAGCCAAGACACCTTAGCCAAGACACCTTAGCCAAGACACATTAGCCAAGACACCTTAGCCAAGACACATTAGCCAAGACACCTTAGCCAAGACACCTTAGCCAAGACACCTTAGCCAAGACACATTAGCCAAGACACCTTAGCCAAGACACCTTAGCCAAGACACCTTAGCCAAGACACATTAGCCAAGACACCTTAGCCAAGACACATTAGCCAAGACACCTTAGCCAAGACACATTAGCGAAGACACCTTAGCCAAGACACATTAGCCAAGACACATTAGCCAAGACACATTAGCGAAGACACCTTAGCCAAGACACATTAGACAAGACACATTAGCCAAGACACATTAGCCAAGACACATTAGCCAAGACACCTTAGCCAAGACACATTAGCCAAGACACCTTAGCCAAGACACATTAGCCAAGACACCTTAGCCAAGACACATTAGCCAAGACACCTTAGCCAAGACACCTTAGCCAAGACACATTAGCCAAGACACATTAGCCAAGACACCTTAGCCAAGACACATTAGCGAAGACACCTTAGCCAAGACACATTAGCCAAGACACCTTAGCCAAGACACATTAGCGAAGACACCTTAGCCAAGACACATTAGCCAAGACACATTAGCCAAGACACCTTAGCCAAGACACATTAGCCAAGACACATTAGCCAAGACACCTTAGCCAAGACACATTAGCCAAGACACCTTAGCCAAGACACCTTAGCCAAGACACCTTAGCCAAGACACATTAGCCAAGACACATTAGCCAAGACACATTAGCCAAGACACCTTAGCCAAGACACATTAGCCGAGACACATTAGCCAAGACACCTTAGCCAAGACACATTAGCCAAGACACATTAGCCAAGACACCTTAGCCAAGACACATTAGCCAAGACACATTAGCCAAGACACATTAGCCAAGACACCTTAGCCAAGACACCTTAGCCAAGACACCTTAGCCAAGACACCTTAGCCAAGACACATTAGCCAAGACACCTTAGCCAAGACACCTTAGCTAAGACACATTAGCCAAGACACCTTAGCCAAGACACCTTAGCCAAGGCACCTTAGCCAAGACACATTAGCCAAGACACATTAGCCAAGACACCTTAGCCGAGACACATTAGCCAAGACACCTTAGCCAAGACACCTTAGCCATGACACATTAGCCAAGACACCTTAGCCAAGACACATTAGCCAAGACACCTTAGCCAAGACACATTAGCCAAGACACCTTAGCCAAGACACATTAGCGAAGACACATTAGCCAAGACACCTTAGCCAAGACACCTTAGCCAAGACACATTAGCCAAGACACCTTAGCCAAGACACATTAGCCAAGACACCTTAGCCAAGACACATTAGCCAAGACACCTTAGCCAAGACACCTTAGCCAAGACACCTTAGCCAAGACACATTAGCCAAGACACCTTAGCCAAGACACATTAGCCAAGACACCTTAGCCAAGACACCTTAGCCAAGACACCTTAGCCAAGACACCTTAGCCAAGACACCTTAGCCAAGACACAATAGCCAAGACACATTAGCCAAGACACCTTAGCCAAGACACATTAGCCAAGACACATTAGCCAAGACACCTTAGCCAAGACACATTAGCCAAGACACATTAGCCGAGACACCTTAGCCAAGACACATTAGCCAAGACACCTTAGCCAAGACACATTAGCCAAGACACATTAGCCAAGACACATTAGCCAAGACACCTTAGCCAAGACACCTTAGCCAAGACACATTAGCCAAGACACCTTAGCCAAGACACCTTAGCCAAGGCACCTTAGCCAAGACACATTAGCCAAGACACATTAGCCAAGACACCTTAGCCGAGACACATTAGCCAAGACACCTTAGCCAAGACACCTTAGCCATGACACATTAGCCAAGACACCTTAGCCAAGACACCTTAGCCAAGACACATTAGCCAAGACACCTTAGCCAAGACACATTAGCCAAGACACCTTAGCCAAGACACATTAGCGAAGACACATTAGCCAAGACACCTTAGCCAAGACACATTAGCCAAGACACATTAGCCAAGGCACATTAGCCAAGACACATTAGCCAAGACGCATTAGCCACGACACATTAGCCAAGAGACATTAGTCGAGACACATTAGCCAAGACACCTTAGCCAAAACACCTTAGCCAAGACACATTAGCCAAGACACCTTAGTCAAGACACCTTAGCCAAGACACATTAGCCAAGACACATTAGCCGAGACACCTTAGCCAAGACACCTTAGCCAAGACACCTTAGCCAAGACACATTAGCCAAGACACATTAGTCGAGACACATAAGCCAAGACACCTTAGCCAAGACACCTTAGCCAAGACACATTAGCCAAGACACCTTAGCCAAGACACCTTAGCCAAGACACATTAGCCAAGACACATTAGCCGAGACACCTTAGCCAAGACACCTTAGCCAAGACACATTAGCCAAGACACCTTAGCCAAGACACCTTAGCCAAGACACCTTAGCCAAGACACATTAGCCAAGACACCTTAGCCAAGACACATTAGCCAAGACACCTTAGCCAAGACACCTTAGCCAAGACACCTTAGCCAAGACACATTAGCCAAGACACCTTAGCCAAGACACCTTAGCCAAGACACCTTAGCCAAGACACATTAGCCAAGACACCTTAGCCAAGACACATTAGCCAAGACACCTTAGCCAAGACACATTAGCGAAGACACCTTAGCCAAGACACATTAGCCAAGACACATTAGCCAAGACACATTAGCCAAGACACCTTAGCCAAGACACATTAGACAAGACACATTAGCCAAGACACATTAGCCAAGACACATTAGCCAAGACACCTTAGCCAAGACACATTAGCCAAGACACCTTAGCCAAGACACATTAGCCAAGACACCTTAGCCAAGACACATTAGCCAAGACACCTTAGCCAAGACACCTTAGCCAAGACACATTAGCCAAGACACATTAGCCAAGACACCTTAGCCAAGACACATTAGCGAAGACACCTTAGCCAAGACACATTAGCCAAGACACCTTAGCCAAGACACATTAGCGAAGACACCTTAGCCAAGACACATTAGCCAAGACACATTAGCCAAGACACCTTAGCCAAGACACATTAGCCAAGACACATTAGCCAAGACACCTTAGCCAAGACACATTAGCCAAGACACCTTAGCCAAGACACCTTAGCCAAGACACCTTAGCCAAGACACATTAGCCAAGACACATTAGCCAAGACACATTAGCCAAGACACCTTAGCCAAGACACATTAGCCGAGACACATTAGCCAAGACACCTTAGCCAAGACACATTAGCCAAGACACATTAGCCAAGACACCTTAGCCAAGACACATTAGCCAAGACACATTAGCCAAGACACATAAGCCAAGACACCTTAGCCAAGACACCTTAGCCAAGACACCTTAGCCAAGACACCTTAGCCAAGACACATTAGCCAAGACACCTTAGCCAAGACACATTAGCCAAGACACATTAGCCAAGACACCTTAGCCAAGACACATTAGCCAAGACACATTAGCCAAGACACCTTAGCCAAGACACATTAGCCAAGACACCTTAGCCAAGACACCTTAGCCAAGACACTTTAGCCAAGACACATTAGCCAAGACACCTTAGCCAAGACACCTTAGCCAAGACACATTAGCCAAGACACCTTAGCCAAGACACCTTAGCCAAGACACCTTAGACAAGACATCTTAGCCAAGACACATTAGCCAAGACACCTTAGCCAAGACACATTAGCCAAGACACATTAGCCAAGACACCTTAGCCAAGACACCTTAGCCAAGGCACCTTAGCCAAGACACATTAGCCAAGACAAATTAGCCAAGACACCTTAGCCGAGAAACATTAGCCAAGACACCTTAGCCAAGACACCTTAGCCAAGACACATTAGCCAAGACACCTTAGCCAAGACACATTAGCCAAGACATATTAGCCAAGACACATTAGCCAAGACACCTTAGCCAAGACACCTTAGCCAAGACACCTTAGCCAAGACACATTAGCCAAGACACATTAGCCGAGACACCTTAGCCAAGACACCTTAGCCAAGACACCTTAGCCAAGACACATTAGCCAAGACACCTTAGCCAAGACACCTTAGCCAAGACACATTAGCCAAGACACATTAGCCGAGACACCTTAGCCAAGACACCTTAGCCAAGACACCTTAGCCAAGACACATTATCCAAGACACATTAGCCGAGACACATTAGCCAAGACACCTTAGCCAAGACACCTTAGCCAAGACACATTAGCCAAGACACATTAGCCAAGACACCTTAGCCAAGACACCTTAGCCAAGACACCTTAGCCAAGACACCTTAGCCAAGACACATTAGCCAAGACACATTAGCCAAGACACATTAGCCAAGACACATTAGCCAAGACACATTAGCCGAGACACCTTAGCCAAGACACATTAGCCAAGACACCTTAGCCAAGACACCTTAGCCAAGACACATTAGCCGAGACACCTTAGCCAAGACACCTTAGCCAAGACACATTAGCCAAGACACATTAGCCGAGACACATTAGCCAAGACACATTAGCCAAGACACATTAGCCAAGACACCTTAGCCAAAACACCTTAGCCAAGACACATTTGCCAAGACACATTAGCCAGGACACCTAAGCCAAGACACCTTAGCCAAGACACCTTAGCCAAGACACATTAGCCAAGACACCTTAGCCAAGACACCTTAGCCAAGACACCTTAGCCAAGACACATTAGCCAAGACACCTTAGCCAAGACACCTTAGCCAAGACACCTTAGCCAAGACACATTAGCGAAGACACCTTAGCCAAGACACATTAGCCAAGACACATTAGCCAAGACACATTAGCCAAGACACCTTAGCCAAGACACATTAGCCAAGACACATTAGCCAAGACACCTTAGCCAAGACACATTAGCCAAGACACCTTAGCCAAGACACCTTAGCCAAGACACATTAGCCAAGACACATTAGCCAAGACACATTAGCCGAGACACCTTAGCCAAGACACCTTAGCCAAGACACCTTAGCCAAGACACATTATCCAAGACACATTAGCCGAGACACATTAGCCAAGACACCTTAGCCAAGACACCTTAGCCAAGACACATTAGCCAAGACACATTAGCCAAGACACCTTAGCCAAGACACCTTAGCCAAGACACATTAGCCGAGACACCTTAGCCAAGACACCTTAGCCAAGACACCTTAGCCAAGACACATTAGCCAAGACACATTAGCCAAGACACCTTAGCCAAGACACATTAGCCAAGACACCTTAGCCAAGACACATTAGCCAAGACACCTTAGCCAAGACACCTTAGCCAAGACACCTTAGCCAAGACACATTAGCCAAGACACCTTAGCCAAGGCACCTTAGCCAAGACACATTAGCCAAGACACATTAGCCAAGACACCTTAGCCGAGACACATTAGCCAAGACACCTTAGCCAAGGCACATTAGCCAAGACACATTAGCCAAGACACATTAGCCAAGACACCTTAGCCAAGACACATTAGCCAAGACACCTTAACCAAGACACATTAGCCAAGACACTTTAGCCAAGGCACCTTAGCCAAGACACCTTAGCCAAGACACTTTAGCCAAGACACATTAGCCAAGACACCTTAGCCAAGACACATTAGCCAAGACACATTAGCCAAGACACCTTAGCCAAGACACATTAGCCAAGACACATTAGCCAAGACACATTAGCCAAGACACCTTAGCCAAGACACCTTAGCCAAGACACATTAGCCAAGACACATTAGCCAAAACACATTAGCCAAGACACATTAGCCATGACACCTTAGCCAAGACACCTTAGCCAAGACACATTAGCCAAGACACATTAGCCAAGACACCTTAGCCAAGACACCATAGCCAAGACACTTTAGCCAAGACACATTAGCCAAGACACATTAGCCAAGACACCTTAGCCAAGACACCTTAGCCAAGACACCTTAGCCAAGACACATTAGCCAAGACACCTTAGCCAAGACACCTTAGCCAAGACACATTAGCCAAGACACATTAACCGAGACACATTAGCCAAGACACCTTAGCCAAGACACCTTAGCCAAGACACATTAGCGAAGACACATTAGCCAAGACACATTAGCCAAGACACATTGGCCAAGACACATTAGCCAAGACACCTTAGCCAAGACACCTTAGCCAAGACACCTTAGCCAAGACGCATTAGCCAAGACGCATTAGCCAAGACACCTTAGCCAAGACACATTAGCCAAGACACATTAGCCAAGACACATTAGCCAAGACACATTAGCCAAGACACATTAGCCAAGACACATTAGCCAAGACACATTAGCCAAGACACATTAGCCAAGACACATTAGCCAAGACACATTAGCGAAGACACCTTAGCCAAGACACATTAGACAAGACACATTAGCCAAGACACATTAGCCAAGACACATTAGCCAAGACACCTTAGCCAAGACACATTAGCCAAGGCACCTTAGCCAAGACACATTAGCCAAGACACCTTAGCCAAGACACATTAGCCAAGACACCTTAGCCAAGACACCTTAGCCAAGACACATTAGCCAAGACACATTAGCCAAGACACCTTAGCCAAGACACATTAGCGAAGACACCTTAGCCAAGACACATTAGCCAAGACACCTTAGCCAAGACACATTAGCGAAGACACCTTAGCCAAGACACATTAGCCAAGACACATTAGCCAAGACACCTTAGCCAAGACACATTAGCCAAGACACATTAGCCAAGACACCTTAGCCAAGACACATTAGCCAAGACACCTTAGCCAAGACACCTTAGCCAAGACACCTTAGCCAAGACACATTAGCCAAGACACATTAGCCAAGACACCTTAGCCAAGACACATTAGCCGAGACACATTAGCCAAGACACCTTAGCCAAGACACATTAGCCAAGACACCTTAGCCAAGACACCTTAGCCAAGACACATTAGCCAAGACACATTAGCCGAGACACATTAGCCAAGACACCTTAGCCAAGACACCTTAGCCAAGACACATTAGCCAAGACACCTTAGCCAAGACACATTAGCCAAGACACATTAGCCAAGACACCTTAGCCAAGACACATTAGCCAAGACACCTTAGCCAAGACACATTAGCCAAGACACATTAGCCAAGACACCTTAGCCAAGACACATTAGCCAAGACACATTAGCCAAGACACCTTAGCCAAGACACCTTAGCCAAGACACATTAGCCAAGACACCTTAGCCAAGACACCTTAGCCAAGACACATTAGCCAAGACACATTAGCCAAGACACCTTAGCCAAGACACATTAGCCAAGACACATTAGCCAAGACACCATAGCCAAGACACATTAGCCAAGACACATTAGCCAAGACACCTTAGCCAAGACACATTAGCCAAGACACATTAGCCAAGACACCTTAGCCAAGACACCTTAGCCAAGACACATTAGCCAAGACACCTTAGCCAAGACACCTTAGCCAAGACACATTAGCCAAGACACATTAGCCAAGACACCTTAGCCAAGACACATTAGCCAAGACACATTAGCCAAGACACCTTAGCCAAGACACCTTAGCCAAGACACATTAGCCAAGACACCTTAGCCAAGACACCTTAGCCAAGACACATTAGCCAAGACACCTTAGCCAAGACACCTTAGCCAAGACACCTTAGCCAAGACACCTTAGCCAAGACACATTAGCCAAGACACATTAGCCAAGACACCTTAGCCAAGACACATTAGCCAAGACACCTTAGCCAAGACACCTTAGCCAAGACACATTAGCCAAGACACATTAGCCAAGACACCTTAGCCAAGACACCTTAGCCAAGACACATTAGCCAAGACACATTAGCCAAGACACCTTAGCCAAGACACATTAGCCAAGACACCTTAGCCAAGACACCTTAGCCAAGACACCTTAGCCAAGACACCTTAGATAAGACACCTTAGCCAAGACACATTAGCCAAGACACCTTAGCCAAGACACCTTAGCCAAGACACATTAGCCAAGACACCTTAGCCAAGACACATTAGCCAAGACACCTTAGCCAAGACACATTAGCCAAGACACCTTAGCCAAGACACATTACCCAAGACACATTAGCCAAGACACCTTAGCCAAGACACCTTAGCCAAGACACATTAGTCGAGACACATTAGCCAAGACACCTTAGCCAAGACACATTAGCCAAGACACCTTAGCCAAGACACATTAGCCAAGACACATTAGTCGAGACACATTAGCCAAGACACCTTAGCCAATACACCTTAGCCAAGACACATTAGCCAAGACACCTTAGCCAAGACACCTTAGCCAAGACACATTAGCCAAGACACATTAGCCGAGACACCTTAGCCAAGACACCTTAGCCAAGACACATTAGCCAAGACACCTTAGCCAAGACACCTTAGCCAAGACACCTTAGCCAAGACACATTAGCCAAGACACCTTAGCCAAGACACATTAGCCAAGACACCTTAGCCAAGACACATTAGCCAAGACACCTTAGCCAAGACACCTTAGCTAAGACACCTTAGCCAAGACACATTAGCCAAGACACCTTAGCCAAGACACATTAGCCAAGACACCTTAGCCAAGACACATTAGCGAAGACACATTAGCCAAGACACCTTAGCCAAGACACATTAGCCAAGACACCTTAGCCAAGACACATTAGCCAAGACACATTAGCCGAGACGCTTTAGCCGAGACACATTAGCCAAGACACCTTAGCCAAGACACCTTAGCCAAGACACATAAGCGAAGACACCTTAGCCAAGACACATTAGCCAAAACACATTAGCCAAGACACATTAGCCAAGACACCTTAGCCAAGACACCTTAGCCAAGACACATTAGCCAAGACACCTTAGCCAAGACACCTTAGCCAAGACGCATTAGCCAAGACACCTTAGCCAAGACACATTAGCCAAGACACATTAGTCGAGACACATTAGCCAAGACACCTTAGCCAAGACACCTTAGCCAAGACACATTAGCCAAGACACCTTAGCCAAGACACCTTAGCCAAGACACATTAGCCAAGACACATTAGCCGAGACACCTTAGCCAAGACACCTTAGCCAAGACACATTAGCCAAGACACCTTAGCCAAGACACCTTAGCCAAGACACCTTAGCCAAGACACCTTAGCCAAGACACATTAGCCAAGACACCTTAGCCAAGACACATTAGCCAAGACACCTTAGCCAAGACACCTTAGCCAAGACACATTAGCCAAGACACCTTAGCCAAGACACATTAGCCAAGACACATTAGCGAAGACACCTTAGCCAAGACACATTAGCCAAGACACATTAGCCAAGACACATTAGCGAAGACACCTTAGCCAAGACACATTAGCCAAGACACATTAGCCAAGACACATTAGCCAAGACACATTAGCCAATACACCTTAGCCAAGACACCTTAGCCAAGACACCTTAGCCAAGACACCTTAGCCAAGACACATTAGCCAAGACACATTAGCCAAGACACATTAGCCAAGACACCTTAGCCAAGACACCTTAACCAAGACACATTAGCCAAGACACATTAGCCAAGACACCTTAGCCAAGACACATTAGCGAAGACACCTTAGCCAAGACACATTAGCCAAGACACCTTAGCCAAGACACATTAGCGAAGACACCTTAGCCAAGACACATTAGCCAAGACACCTTAGCCAAGACACATTAGCCAAGACACATAAGCGAAGACACCTTAGCCAAGACACATTAGCCAAGACACCTTAGCCAAGACACCTTAACCATGACACATTAGCCAAGACACCTTAGCCAAGACACATTAGCCAAGACACATTAGCCAAGACACATTAGCCAAGACACCTTAGCCAAGACACATTAGCCAAGACACCTTAGCCAAGACACATTAGCCAAGACACATTAGCCGAGACACCTTAGCCAAGACACCTTAGCCAAGACACCTTAGCCAAGAAACATTAGCCAAGACACCTTAGCCAAGACACCTTAGCTAAGACACATTAGCCAAGACACCTTAGCCAAGACACATTAGCCAAGACACATTAGCCAAGACACCTTAGCCAAGACACATTAGCCAAGACACATTAGCCAAGACACCTTAGCCAAGAAACATTAGCCAAGACACCTTAGCCAAGACACCTTAGCCAAGACACCTTAGCCAAGACACTTTAGCCAAGGCACATTAGCCAAGACACATTAGCCAAGACACATTAGCCAAGATACATTAGCCAAGACACCTTAGCCAAGACACATTAGCCAAGACACATTAGCCGAGACACCTTAGCCAAGACACATTAGCCAAGACATCTTAGCCAAGACACCTTAGCCAAGACACCTTAGCCAAGACACCTTAGCCAAGACACATTAGCCAAGACACATTAGCCGAGACACCTTAGCCGAGACACATTAGCCAAGACACCTTAGCCAAGACACCTTAGCCAAGACACATTAGCCGAGACACATTAGCCAAGACACCTTAGCCAAGACACCTTAGCCAAGACACATTAGCCAAGACACCTTAGCCAAGACACATTAGCCAAGACACCTTAGCCAAGACGCATTAGCCAAGACACCTTTGCCAAGACACCTTAGCCAAGACACCTTAGCCAAGACGCATTAGCCAAGACACATTAGCCAAGACACATTAGCCAAGACACATTAGCCAAGACACATTAGCCAAGACACATTAGCCAAGACACATTAGCGAAGACACCTTAGCCAAGACACATTAGCAAAGACACATTAGCCAAGACACATTAGCCAAGACACCTTAGCCAAGACACCTTAGCCAAGACACATTAGCCGAGACACATTAGCCAAGACACCTTAGCCAAGACACATTAGCCAAGACACATTAGCCAAGACACCTTAGCCAAGACACATTAGCCAAGACACATTAGCCGAGACACATTAGCCAAGACACCTTAGCCAAGACACCTTAGCCAAGACACATTAGCCAAGACACCTTAGCCAAGACACATTAGCCAAGACACATTAGCCAAGACACCTTAGCCAAGACACATTAGCCAAGACACATTAGCCAAGACACCTTAGCCAAGACACCTTAGCCAAGACACATTAGCCAAGACACCTTAGCCAAGACACCTTAGCCAAGACACATTAGCCAAGACACATTAGCCAAGACACCTTAGCCAAGACACATTAGCCAAGACACATTAGCCAAGACACCATAGCCAAGACACATTAGCCAAGACACATTAGCCAAGACACCTTAGCCAAGACACATTAGCCAAGACACATTAGCCAAGACACCTTAGCCAAGACACCTTAGCCAAGACACATTAGCCAAGACACATTAGCCAAGACACCTTAGCCAAGACACATTAGCCAAGACACATTAGCCAAGACACATTAGCCAAGACACCTTAGCCAAGACACATTAGCGAAGACACCTTAGCCAAGACACATTAGCCAAGACACATTAGCCAAGACACCTTAGCCAAGACACATTAGCCAAGACACATTAGCCAAGACACCTTAGCCAAGACACATTAGCCAAGACACCTTAGCCAAGACACCTTAGCCAAGACACATTAGCCAAGACACATTAGCCAAGACACATTAGCCAAGACACATTAGCCAAGACACCTTAGCCAAGACACATTAGCCGAGACACATTAGCCAAGACACCTTAGCCAAGACACATTAGCCAAGACACATTAGCCAAGACACCTTAGCCAAGACACATTAGCCAAGACACATTAGCCGAGACACATTAGCCAAGACACCTTAGCCAAGACACCTTAGCCAAGACACATTAGCCAAGACACCTTAGCCAAGACACATTAGCCAAGACACATTAGCCAAGACACATTAGCCAATACACATTAGCCAAGACACCTTAGCCAAGACACATTAGCCAAGACACATTAGCCAAGACACCTTAGCCAAGACACATTAGCCAAGACACATTAGCCAAGACACATTAGCCAAGACACCTTAGCCAAGACACATTAGCCAAGACACCTTAGCCAAGACACCTTAGCCAAGACACATTAGCCAAGACACATTAGCCAAGACACCTTAGCCAAGACACATTAGCCAAGACACATTAGCCAAGACACCATAGCCAAGACACATTAGCCAAGACACATTAGCCAAGACACCTTAGCCAAGACACATTAGCCAAGACACATTAGCCAAGACACCTTAGCCAAGACACCTTAGCCAAGACACATTAGCCAAGACACCTTAGCCAAGACACCTTAGCCAAGACACATTAGCCAAGACACATTAGCCAAGACACCTTAGCCAAGACACATTAGCCAAGACACATTAGCCAAGACACCTTAGCCAAGACACCTTAGCCAAGACACATTAGCCAAGACACCTTAGCCAAGACACCTTAGCCAAGACACATTAGCCAAGACACCTTAGCCAAGACACCTTAGCCAAGACACCTTAGCCAAGACACCTTAGCCAAGACACATTAGCCAAGACACATTAGCCAAGACACCTTAGCCAAGACACATTAGCCAAGACACCTTAGCCAAGACACCTTAGCCAAGACACATTAGCCAAGACACATTAGCCAAGACACCTTAGCCAAGACACCTTAGCCAAGACACATTAGCCAAGACACATTAGCCAAGACACCTTAGCCAAGACACATTAGCCAAGACACCTTAGCCAAGACACCTTAGCCAAGACACCTTAGCCAAGACACCTTAGATAGGACACCTTAGCCAAGACACATTAGCCAAGACACATTAGCCAAGACACCTTAGCCAAGACACATTAGCCAAGACACCTTAGCCAAGACACATTAGCCAAGACACCTTAGCCAAGACACATTAGCCAAGACACCTTAGCCAAGACACATTACCCAAGACACATTAGCCAAGACACCTTAGCCAAGACACCTTAGCCAAGACACATTAGTCGAGACACATTAGCCAAGACACCTTAGCCAAGACACATTAGCCAAGACACCTTAGCCAAGACACATTAGCCAAGACACATTAGTCGAGACACATTAGCCAAGACACCTTAGCCAATACACCTTAGCCAAGACACATTAGCCAAGACACCTTAGCCAAGACACCTTAGCCAAGACACATTAGCCAAGACACATTAGCCGAGACACCTTAGCCAAGACACCTTAGCCAAGACACATTAGCCAAGACACCTTAGCCAAGACACCTTAGCCAAGACACCTTAGCCAAGACACATTAGCCAAGACACCTTAGCCAAGACACATTAGCCAAGACACCTTAGCCAAGACACATTAGCCAAGACACCTTAGCCAAGACACCTTAGCTAAGACACCTTAGCCAAGACACATTAGCCAAGACACCTTAGCCAAGACACATTAGCCAAGACACCTTACCCAAGACACATTAGCGAAGACACATTAGCCAAGACACCTTAGCCAAGACACATTAGCCAAGACACCTTAGCCAAGACACATTAGCCAAGACACATTAGCCGAGACGCTTTAGCCGAGACACATTAGCCAAGACACCTTAGCCAAGACACCTTAGCCAAGACACATAAGCGAAGACACCTTAGCCAAGACACATTAGCCAAAACACATTAGCCAAGACACATTAGCCAAGACACCTTAGCCAAGACACCTTAGCCAAGACACATTAGCCAAGACACCTTAGCCAAGACACCTTAGCCAAGACGCAATAGCCAAGACACCTTAGCCAAGACACATTAGCCAAGACACATTAGTCGAGACACATTAGCCAAGACACCTTAGCCAAGACACCTTAGCCAAGACACATTAGCCAAGACACCTTAGCCAAGACACCTTAGCCAAGACACATTAGCCAAGACACATTAGCCGAGACACCTTAGCCAAGACACCTTAGCCAAGACACATTAGCCAAGACACCTTAGCCAAGACACCTTAGCCAAGACACCTTAGCCAAGACACCTTAGCCAAGACACATTAGCCAAGACACCTTAGCCAAGACACATTAGCCAAGACACCTTAGCCAAGACACCTTAGCCAAGACACATTAGCCAAGACACCTTAGCCAAGACACATTAGCCAAGACACCTTAGCCAAGACACATTAGCGAAGACACCTTAGCCAAGACACATTAGCCAAGACACATTAGCCAAGACACATTAGCGAAGACACCTTAGCCAAGACACATTAGCCAAGACACATTAGCCAAGACACATTAGCCAAGACACATTAGCCAATACACCTTAGCCAAGACACCTTAGCCAAGACACCTTAGCCAAGACACCTTAGCCAAGACACATTAGCCAAGACACATTAGCCAAGACACATTAGCCAAGACACCTTAGCCAAGACACCTTAACCAAGACACATTAGCCAAGACACATTAGCCAAGACACCTTAGCCAAGACACATTAGCGAAGACACCTTAGCCAAGACACATTAGCCAAGACACCTTAGCCAAGACACATTAGCGAAGACACCTTAGCCAAGACACATTAGCCAAGACACCTTAGCCAAGACACATTAGCCAAGACACATAAGCGAAGACACCTTAGCCAAGACACATTAGCCAAGACACCTTAGCCAAGACACCTTAACCATGACACATTAGCCAAGACACCTTAGCCAAGACACATTAGCCAAGACACATTAGCCAAGACACATTAGCCAAGACACCTTAGCCAAGACACATTAGCCAAGACACCTTAGCCAAGACACATTAGCCAAGACACATTAGCCGAGACACCTTAGCCAAGACACCTTAGCCAAGACACCTTAGCCAAGAAACATTAGCCAAGACACCTTAGCCAAGACACCTTAGCTAAGACACATTAGCCAAGACACCTTAGCCAAGACACATTAGCCAAGACACATTAGCCAAGACACCTTAGCCAAGACACATTAGCCAAGACACATTAGCCAAGACACCTTAGCCAAGACACATTAGCCAAGACACCTTAGCCAAGACACCTTAGCCAAGACACCTTAGCCAAGACACTTTAGAAAAGGCACATTAGCCAAGACACATTAGCCAAGACACATTAGCCAAGATACATTAGCCAAGACACCTTAGCCAAGACACATTAGCCAAGACACATTAGCCGAGACACCTTAGCCAAGACACATTAGCCAAGACATCTTAGCCAAGACACCTTAGCCAAGACACCTTAGCCAAGACACCTTAGCCAAGACACATTAGCCAAGACACATTAGCCGAGACACCTTAGCCGAGACACATTAGCCAAGACACCTTAGCCAAGACACCTTAGCCAAGACACATTAGCCGAGACACATTAGCCAAGACACCTTAGCCAAGACACCTTAGCCAAGACACATTAGCCAAGACACCTTAGCCAAGACACATTAGCCAAGACACCTTAGCCAAGACGCATTAGCCAAGACACCTTTGCCAAGACACCTTAGCCAAGACACCTTAGCCAAGACGCATTAGCCAAGACACATTAGCCGAGACACATTAGTCGAGACACATTAGCCAAGACACCTTAGCCAAGACACATTAGCCAAGACACATTAGCCAAGACACCTTAGCCAAGACACATTAGCCAAGACACATTAGCCGAGACACCTTAGCCAAGACACCTTAGCCAAGACACCTTAGCCAAGACACATTAGCCAAGACACATTAGTCGAGACACATTAGCCAAGACACCTTAGCCAAGACACCTTAGCCAAGACACATTAGCCAAGACACCTTAGCCAAGACACATTAGCCAAGACACCTTAGCCAAGACACATTAGCCAAGACACCTTAGCCAAGACACATTAGCCAAGACACCTTAGCCAAGACACATTAGCCAAGACACCTTAGCCAAGACACATTAGCCAAGACACCTTAGCCAAGACACCTTAGCCAAGACACATTAGCCAAGACACCTTAGCCAAGACACCTTAGCCAAGACACATTACCCAAGACACATTAGCCAAGACACCTTAGCCAAGACACCTTAGCCAAGACACATTAGCGAAGACACCTTAGCCAAGACACATTAGCCAAGACACATTAGCCAAGACACATTAGCCAAGACACCTTAGCCAAGACACATTAGCGAAGACACCTTAGCCAAGACACATTAGCCAAGACACATTAGCCAAGACACCTTAGCCAAGACACATTAGCCAAGACACATTAGCCAAGACACATTAGCCAAGACACCTTAGCCAAGACACATTAGCCAAGACACATTAGCCAAGACACATTAGCCAAGACACATTAGCCAAGACACATTAGCGAAGACACCTTAGCCAAGACACATTAGCAAAGACACATTAGCCAAGACACATTAGCCAAGACACCTTAGCCAAGACACCTTAGCCAAGACACCTTAGCCAAGACACCTTAGCCAAGACACATTAGCCAAGACACCTTAGCCAAGACACCTTAGCCAAGACACATTAGCCAAGACACCTTAGCCAAGACACATTAGCCAAGACACCTTAGCCGAGACACATTAGCGAAGACACCTTAGCCAAGACACATTAGCCAAGACACATTAGCCAAGACACATTAGCCAAGACACCTTAGCCAAGACACATTAGCCGAGACACATTAGCCAAGACACCTTAGCCAAGACACCTTAGCCAAGACACATTAGCCAATACACATTAGCCAAGACACATTAGCCAAGACACATTAGCCGCGACACCTTAGCCAAGACACCTTAGCCAAGACACCTTAGCCAAGACACATTAGCCAAGACACATTAGCCAAGACACATTAGCCATGACACCTTAGCCAAGACACCTTAGCCAAGACACATTAGCCAAGACACATTAGCCAAGACACATTAGCCAAGACACCTTAGCCAAGACACCTTAGCCAAGACACCTTAGCCAAGACACATTAGCCAAGACACATTAGCCAAGACACATTAGCCAAGACACCTTAGCCAAGACACCTTAGCCGAGACACATTAGCCAAGACACATTAGCCAAGACACATTAGCCAAGACACCTTAGCCAAGACACATTAGCCAAGACACATTAGCCAAGACACCTTAGCCAAGACACATTAGCCAAGACACATTAGCCAAGACACCTTAGCCAAGACACATTAGCCAAGACACATTAGCCAAGACACCTTAGCCAAGACACATTAGCCAAGACACATTAGCCGAGACACATTAGCCAAGACACCTTAGCCAAGACACCTTAGCCAAGACACATTAGCCAAGACACCTTAGCCAAGACACATTAGCCAAGACACATTAGCCAAGACACATTAGCCAAGACACCTTAGCCAAGACACCTTAGCCAAGACACCTTAGCCAAGACACATTATCCAAGACACATTAGCCGAGACACCTTAGCCAAGACACCTTAGCCAAGACACATTAGCCAAGACACCTTAGCCAAGACACCTTAGCCAAGACTCCTTAGCCAAGACACATTAGCCAAGACACCTTAGCCAAGACACCTTAGCCAAGACACATTAGCCAAGACACCTTAGCCAAGACACATTAGCCAAGACACCTTAGCCAAGACACATTAGCCAAGACACCTTAGCCAAGACACCTTAGCCAAGACACATTAGCCAAGACACCTTAGCCAAGACACATTAGCCAAGACACCTTAGCCAAGACACATTAGCCAAGACACCTTAGCCAAGACACCTTAGCCAAGACACATTAGCCAAGACACCTTAGCCAAGACACCTTAGCCAAGACACATTAGAAAAGACACCTTAGCCAAGACACATTAGCCAAGACACCTTAGCCAAGACACATTAGCGAAGACACCTTAGCCAAGACACATTAGCCAAGACACATTAGCCAAGACACATTAGCCAAGACACATTAGCCAAGACACCTTAGCCAAGACACATTAGCGAAGACACCTTAGCCAAGACACATTAGCCAAGACACATTAGCCAAGACACCTTAGCCAAGACACATTAGCCAAGACACCTTAGCCAAGACACATTAGCCAAGACACCTTAGCCAAGACACATTAGCCAAGACACATTAGCCAAGACACATTAGCCAAGACACCTTAGCCAAGACACCTTAGCCAAGACACCTTAGCCAAGACACATTAGCCAAGACACATTAGCCGAGACACCTTAGCCAAGACACCTTAGCCAAGACACATTAGCCAAGACACATTAGCCAAGACACCTTAGCCAAGACACCTTAGCCAAGACACATTAGCCAAGACACATTAGCCAAGACACCTTAGCCAAGACACCTTATCCAAGACACATTAGCCAAGACACATTAGCCAAGACACCTTAGCCAAGACACCTTAGCCAAGACACCTTAGCCAAGACACCTTAGCCAAGACACATTACCCAAGACACATTAGCCAAGACACCTTAGCCAAGACACCTTAGCCAAGACACATTAGCCAAGACACCTTAGCCAAGACACATTAGCCAAGACACATTAGCCAAGACACCTTAGCCAAGACACATTAGCCAAGACACCTTAGCCAAGACACATTAGCCAAGACACCTTAGCCAAGACACTTTAGCCAAGACACCTTAGCCAAGACACCTTAGCCAAGACACCTTAGCCAAGACACATTAGCCAAGACACCTTAGCCAAGACACCTTAGCCAAGACACATTAGCCAAGACACCTTAGCCAAGACACCTTAGCCAAGACACATTAGCCGAGACACCTTAGTCAAGACACATTAGCCAAGACACATTAGCCAAGACACCTTAGCCAAGACACCTTAGCCAAGACACATTAGCCAAGACACCTTAGCCAAGACACCTTAGCCATAACACATTAGCCAAGATACATTAGCCGAGACACCTTAGCCAAGACACCTTAGCCAAGACACATTAGCCAAGACACATTAGCCAAGACACATTAGCCAAGACACCTTAGCCAAGACACATTAGCCAAGACACCTTAGCCAAGACACATAAGCCAAGACACCTTAGCCAAGACACATTAGCCAAGACACCTTAGCCAAGACACATTAGCCAAGACACCTTAGCCAAGACACATTAACCAAGACACATTAGCCGAGACACCTTAGCCAAGACACCTTAGCCAAGACACATTAGCCAAGACACCTTAGCCAAGACACCTTAGCCAAGACACCTTAGCCAAGACACCTTAGCCAAGACACCTTAGCCAAGACACATTAGCCAAGACACATTAGCCAAGACACCTTAGCCAAGACACCTTAGCCAAGACACCTTAGCCAAGACACCTTAGCCAAGACACATTAGCCAAGACACCTTAGCCAAGACACCTTAGCCAAGACACCTTAGCCAAGACAGAAGTGATTCCCGATTCGGTAACCATCGACGAAATATTGAAGGCAACGGATAGGCTGAAACTGGGCAAGGCTCCTGGCCCAGATGGTATTCCGGTCGAAGCGACCGTGGCCGCTATCAAAGTACATCCAGAAGTTTTCCGGAACGTTTTCCAACGTTGCTTCAATACTGGCCACTTCCCCTCGGTGTGGAAGAGACAGAGGCTCGTCCTCCTCCTGAAACCCGGCAAACCACTTGGTGCCTCGTCGGCGCTAAGGCCATTAGGGGTTATTGACAGCTTCGCTAAAGTATTAGAGATACTGATACTAAACCGCTTAGTGGTCCTCACGGAAGGAAGCAGTGGTCTGTCGGACAGGCAGTTTGGGTTCCGGAAGAAGCGGTCTACTGGAGACGCGGTTGCTGCAGTGCTGGAGAGGGCGCGCAACGCTTTCGCGAGGAAGCGAACGGGGAATCGCTACTGCGCAGTTATCACGCTAGACGTGAAGAACGCGTTTAACAGCGCCAGTTGGGAAGCCATAGCACTCGCTCTGGACAACATGATGGTACCCCCGTACCTCTGCAGGCTGCTCAAGAGCTATGTAGAGCAACGAGTGCTTATGTACGACACCGAACGAGGCATTCAGTCAATGGACATCAAGGCTGGAGTTCCACAAGGTTCGATCCTCGGTCCAACTTTGTGGAACGTAATGTACGACGGAGTTCTGCGCCTCAAACTACCTCCAGGAGCGGAGTTGACTGGTTTCGCCGATGATATCGCTTTAACGGTCCTTGGCGAATCTATAGAGGAGATCGAGTTCCTCGCCTCCGACTCTGTAGGTAGAGTAGAGTCATGGATGCGAAGCGTTAAACTAGGCATTGCGCATAACAAAACGGAGTTCCTGTTGATCAGCAGCCATAAGGTGATTAAAACAGCGCGCTTTCGCGTGGGCACGGAGCTCATTGCTTCCGTACGGCAACTGAAGTACCTGGGAGTGGTCATCGACGATCGTCTTAGCTTCCGGAAGCATCTCGAGTACGCCTGCAGCAATGCCACCAAAGCTGCAAATACGTTGATGTCGATCATGCCAAACACTGGTGGTCCCAAGAGTAGTAGCAGACGACTTCTCGCCGATGTAGCTACTACACACCTGAGATACAATGCCGGAAACTGGGCGCATATTCTGGCGGTTAAGGCGAATCAGCGTGTTGTAAATAGGGTGTATCGGTTGCTAGCGCTGAGAGTGATCTGCGCCTATAGGACAACTTCGTACTCGGCGGCATGTGTGGTGGCTAATATGATGCCTATTTGCATCATCTTGGCAGAAGACTGTGAGTGTTCCGGAGGTAGCGGCATTATCGGAGCGAGAATGTCCAGGTCCTCCGCTAGGACTATATCCAGGGCGAAGTGGCAGGCAGAATGGGACCTCTCCACCAAAGGACGTTGGACACATGCACTTATCCCGAACTTAGCGGTATGGATTGATAGGAAGCATGGAGAAGTGAATTTCTTTGTGACCCAATTCCTTACTGGCCATGGGTGCTTCAGGAGTTACCTTCACAAGTACCAGCACACGAGTTCCTCGAGGTGCCCAGTATGCGTGACCGTAGATGAAACAGCCGAACACGTGCTCTTCCACTGCCCCAGATTTGTCGACGAACGGCATGAAGCCAGTGAAAAGTGTGGTTCAACAATCAACAAAGGCAACCTGGTCGAGCTAATGATCGAGGACTGCAGAAAGTGGGATGCCGTGGCATTAGCTATGCGATTGATCGCCACAAAACTTCAGCACGCCTGGAGGGTGGACCAAAGACTTGGCCGAGTGTGAAGGGAGTTATGTGTGATGTGTTTTGCTTCATGTGCTTTATGTGTCAGTGTGTGTTTGAGTGTCGGTGAGTACTTGTGGATATTGCAAGTCTGAACTGAACCCTGAATGTACGTCTCGTCCCGTTGAATAGTCTATGGTGTTAAGTTAAGGTGTGGACTAAGTCCATTGTAGAGCCCCACCCGTGAAGTTATACCGCGAGTTGATCCTGTGGGTGGTGGCAGCAACACTACGTGGCCAAGGAGAATTTTTTTACTGGGTAAAAATCCCATGTCACCGTTGGTGGTGTCTAAGAAGATTTTATCTCTCCTTGAAAAAAAAAAAAAAAAAAAAACCTTAGCCAAGACACATTAGCCAAGACACCTTAGCCAAGACACATTAGCCAAGACACCTTAGCCAAGACACCTTAGCCAAGACACTTTAGCCAAGACACATTAGCCAAGACACATTAGCCAAGACACATTAGCCAAGACACATTAGCCAAGACACCTTAGCCAAGACACATTAGCCAAGACACCTTAGCCAAGACACCTTAGCCAAGACACTTTAGCCAAGACACATTAGCCAAGACACATTAGCCAAGACACATTAGCCAAGACACATTAGCCAAGACACCTTAGCCAAGACACATTAGCCAAGACACATTAGCCGAGACACCTTAGCCAAGACACATTAGCCAAGACACCTTAGCCAAGACACCTTAGCCAAGACACCTTAGCCAAGACACCTTAGCCAAGACACCTTAGCCAAGACACCTTAGCCAAGACACCTTAGCCAAGACACCTTAGCCAAGACACATTAGCCAAGACACCTTAGCCAAGACACATTAGCCAAGACACCTTAGCCAAGACACCTTAGCCAAGACACCTTAGCCAAGACACATTAGCCAAGACACCTTAGCCAAGACACATTAGCCAAGACACCTTAGCCAAGACACATTAGCCAAGACACTTTAGCCAAGACACATTAGCCAAGACACATTAGCCAAGACACATTAGCCAAGACACATTAGCCAAGACACATTAGCCAAGACACATTAGCCAAGACACATTAGCCGAGACACCTTAGCCAAGACACATTAGCCAAGACACCTTAGCCAAGACACCTTAGCCAAGACACCTTAGCCAAGACACCTTAGCCAAGACACCTTAGCCAAGACACCTTAGCCAAGACACTTTAGCCAAAACACATTAGCCAAGACACCTTAGCCAAGACACATTAGAAAAGACACCTTAGCCAAGACACCTTAGCCAAGACACCTTAGCCAAGACACATTAGCCAAGACACCTTAGCCAAGACACCTTAGCCAAGACACTTTAGCCAAGACACATTAGCCAAGACACATTAGCCAAGACACATTAGCCAAGACACCTTAGCCAAGACACATTAGCCAAGACACATTAGCCAAGACACATTAGCCAAGACACCTTAGCCAAGACACATTAGCCAAGACACCTTAGCCAAGACACATTAGCCAAGACACCTTAGCCAAGACACCTTAGCCAAGACACCTTAGCCAAGACACATTAGCCAAGACACATTAGCCAAGACACATTAGCCAAGACACATTAGCCAAGACACATTAGCCAAGACACATTAGCCAAGACACATTAGCCAAGACACCTTAGCCAAGACACATTAGCCAAGACACATTAGCCAAGACACCTTAGCCAAGACACATTAGCCAAGACACATTAGCCAAGACACATTAGCCAAGACACATTAGCCAAGACACCTTAGCCAAGACACATTAGCCAAGACACCTTAGCCAAGACACATTAGCCAAGACACATTAGCCAAGACACCTTAGCCAAGACACATTAGCCAAGACACATTAGCCAAGACACATTAGCCAAGACACATTAGCCGAGACACATTAGCCAAGACACCTTAGCCAAGACACATTAGCCAAGACACATTAGCCAAGACACCTTAGCCAAGACACATTAGCCAAGACACATTAGCCAAGACACCTTAGCCAAGACACATTAGCCAAGACACATAAGCCGAGACACATTAGCCAAGACACCTTAGCCAAGACACCTTAGCCAAGACACATTAGCCAAGACACATTAGCCAAGACACATTAGCCATGACACCTTAGCCAAGACACCTTAGCCAAGACACATTAGCCAAGACACATTAGCCAAGACACATTAGCCAAGACACCTTAGCCAAGACACATTAGCCAAGACACCTTAGCCAAGACACATTAGCCAAGACACATTAGCCAAGACACCTTAGCCAAGACACATTAGCCAAGACACATTAGCCAAGACACCTTAGCCAAGACACATTAGCCAAGACACATTAGCCAAGACACCTTAGCCAAGACACATTAGCCAAGACACATTAGCCAAGACACCTTAGCCAAGACACATTAGCCAAGACACATTAGCCAAGACACCTTAGCCAAAACACATTAGCCAAGACACCTTAGCCAAGACACATTAGCCAAGACACATTAGCCAAGACACCTTAGCCAAGACACCTCAGCCAAGACACCTTAGCCAAGACACCTTAGCCAAGACACCTTAGCCAAGACACATTAGCCAAGACACATTAGCCAAGACACATTAGCCAAGACACCTTAGCCAAGACACATTAGCCAAGACACATTAGCCAAGACACCTTAGCCAAGACACATTAGCCAAGACACATTAGCCAAGACACCTTAGCCAAGACACATTAGCCAAGACACATTAGCCAAGACACCTTAGCCAAGACACATTAGCCAAGACACATTAGCCGAGACACATTAGCCAAGACACCTTAGCCAAGACACCTTAGCCAAGACACATTAGCCAAGACACCTTAGCCAAGACACATTAGCCAAGACACATTAGCCAAGACACATTAGCCAAGACACCTTAGCCAAGACACCTTAGCCAAGACACCTTAGCCAAGACACATTAGCCAAGACACATTAGCCGAGACACCTTAGCCAAGACACCTTAGCCAAGACACCTTAGCCAAGACACATTAGCCAAGACACCTTAGCCAAGACACATTAGCCAAGACACATTAGCCAAGACACATTAGCCAAGACACCTTAGCCAAGACACCTTAGCCAAGACACATTAGCCGAGACACCTTAGCCAAGACACCTTAGCCAAGACACATTATCCAAGACACATCAGCCGAGACACATTAGCCAAGACACCTTAGCCAAGACACCTTAGCCAAGACACATTAGCCAAGACACCTTAGCCAAGACACCTTAGCCAAGACACCTTAGCCAAGACACATTAGCCAAGACACCTTAGTAAAGACACCTTAGCCAAGACACCTTAGCCAAGACACATTAGCCAAGACACATTAGCCAAGACACCTTAGCCAAGACACATTAGCCAAGACACATTAGCCAAGACACCTTAGCCAAGACACATTAGCCAAGACACATTAGCCGAGACACATTAGCCAAGACACCTTAGCCAAGACACCTTAGCCAAGACACATTAGCCAAGACACCTTAGCCAAGACACATTAGCCAAGACACATTAGCCAAGACACATTAGCCAAGACACCTTAGTAAAGACACCTTAGCCAAGACACCTTAGCCAAGACACATTAGCCAAGACACATTAGCCGAGACACCTTAGCCAAGACACCTTAGCCAAGACACATTAGCCAAGACACCTTAGCCAAGACACCTTAGCCAAGACACCTTAGCCAAGACACATTAGCCAAGACACATTAGCCAAGACACCTTAGCCAAGACACCTTAGCCAAGACACCTTAGCCAAGACACATTAGCCAAGACACCTTAGCCAAGACACCTTAGCCAAGACACATTAGCCAAGACACCTTAGCCAAGACACATTAGCCAAGACACCTTAACCAAGACACCTTAGCCAAGACACTTTAGCCAAGACACATTAGCCAAGACACATTAGCCAAGACACATTATCCAAGACACATTAGCCAAGACACCTTAGCCAAGACACATTAGCCAAGACACATTAGCCGAGACACCTTAGCCAAGACACATTAGCCAAGACACCTTAGCCAAGACACCTTAGCCAAGACACCTTAGCCAAGACACCTTAGCCAAGACACCTTAGCCAAGACACCTTAGCCAAGACACTTTAGCCAAAACACATTAGCCAAGACACCTTAGCCAAGACACATTAGCCAAGACACATTAGCCAAGACACCTTAGCCAAGACACATTAGCCAAGACACATTAGCCGAGACACATTAGCCAAGACACATTAGCCAAGACACCTTAGCCAAGACACATTAGCCAAGACACATTAGCCAAGACACATTAGCCAAGATACCTTAGCCAAGACACATTAGCCAAGACACCTTAGCCAAGACACATTAGCCAAGACACATTAGCCGAGACACCTTAGCCAAGACACCTTAGCCAAGACACCTTAGCCAAGACACCTAAGCCAAGACACATTAGCCGAGACACCTTAGCCAAGACACCTTAGCCAAGACACCTTAGCCAAGACACATTAGCCAAGACACCTTAGCCAAGACACATTAGCCAAGCAGATTAGCCAAGACACATTAGCCAAGACACCTTAGCCAAGACACCTTAGCCAAGACACATTAGCCAAGACGCATTAGCCAAGACACATTAGCCAAGACACATTAGTCGAGACACATTAGCCAAGACACCTTAGCCAAGACACCTTAGCCAAGACACATTAGCCAAGACACCTTAGCCAAGACACCTTAGCCAAGACACATTAGCCAAGACACCTTAGCCAAGACACATTAGCCAAGACACCTTAGCCAAGACACATTAGCCAAGACACCTTAGCCAAGACACATTAGCCAAGACACATTAGCCAAGACACATTAGCCAAGACACCTTAGCCAAGACACCTTAGCCAAGACACCTTAGCCAAGACACATTAGCCAAGACACATTAGCCGAGACACCTTAGCCAAGACACCTTAGCCAAGACACATTAGCCAAGACACATTAGCCAAGACACCTTAGCCAAGACACCTTAGCCAAGACACATTAGCCAAGACACCTTAGCCAAGACACCTTAGCCAAGACACATTAGCCAAGACACCTTAGCCAAGACACATTAGCCAAGACACCTTAGCCGAGACACCTTAGCCAAGACACATTAGCCAAGACACATTAGCCAAGACACATTAGCCAAGACACATTAGCCAAGACACCTTAGCCAAGACACCTTAGCCAAGACACCTTAGCCAAGACACCTTAGCCAAGACACATTAGCCAAGACACCTTAGCCAAGACACCTTAGCCAAGACACCTTAGCCAAGACACATTAGCCAAGACACCTTAGCCAAGACACATTAGCGAAGACACCTTAGCCAAGACACCTTAGCCAAGACACATTAGCCAAGACACATTAGCCAAGACACCTTAGCCAAGACACCTTAGCCAAGACACATTAGCCAAGACACATTAGCCAAGACACATTAGCCAAGACACCTTAGCCAAGACACCTTAGCCAAGACACCTTAGCCAAGACACCTTAGCCAAGACACCTTAGCCAACACACCTTAGCCAAGACACCTTAGCCAAGACACCTTAGCCAAGACACATTAGCCAAGACACATTAGCCAAGACACCTTAGCCAAGACACCTTAGCCAAGACACATTAGCCAAGACACGTTAGCCAAGACACCTTAGCCAAGACACATTAGCCAAGACACCTTAGCCAAGACACCTTAGCCAAGACACCTTAGCCAAGACACATTAGCCAAGACACCTTAGCCAAGACACATTAGCCAAGACACCTTAGCCAAGACACCTTAGCCAAGACACCTTAGCCAAGACACATTAGCCAAGACACCTTAGCCAAGACACATTAGCCAAGACACATTAGCCGAGACACCTTAGCCAAGACACCTTAGCCAAGACACATTAGCCAAGACACCTTAGCCAAGACACCTTAGCCAAGACACCTTAGCCAAGACACCTTAGCCAAGACACATTAGCCAAGACACCTTAGCCAAGACACCTTAGCCAAGACACCTTAGCCAAGACACATTAGCCAAGACACCTTAGCCAAGACACCTTAGCCAAGACACCTTAGCCAAGACACATTAGCCAAGACACCTTAGCCAAGACACATAAGCCAAGACACATTAGCCGAGACACCTTAGCCAAGACACCTTAGCCAAGACACCTTAGCCAAGACATTATCCAAGACACATTAGCCGAGACACATTAGCCAAGACACCTTAGCCAAGACACCTTAGCCAAGACACCTTAGCCAAGACACATTAGCCAAGACACATTAGCCAAGACACCTTAGCCAAGACACCTTAGCCAAGACACCTTAGCCAAGACACCTTAGCCAAGACACCTTAGCCAACACACCTTAGCCAAGACACCTTAGCCAAGACACCTTAGCCAAGACACATTAGCCAAGACTCATTAGCCAAGACACCTTAGCCAAGACACATTAGCCAAGACACCTTAGCCAAGACACCTTAGCCAAGACACTTTAGCCAAGACACATTAGCCAAGACACATTAGCCAAGACACATTAGCCAAGACACATTAGCCAAGACACATTAGCCAAGACACCTTAGCCAAGACACATTAGCCAAGACACATTAGCCGAGACACCTTAGCCAAGACACATTAGCCAAGACACCTTAGCCAAGACACCTTAGCCAAGACACCTTAGCCAAGACACCTTAGCCAAGACACCTTAGCCAAGACACTTTAGCCAAAACACATTAGCCAAGACACCTTAGCCAAGACACATTAGCCAAGACACATTAGCCAAGACACCTTAGCCAAGACACATTAGCCAAGACACCTTAGCCAAGACACCTTAGCCAAGACACATTAGCCAAGACACATTAGCCAACACACCTTAGCCAAGACACATTAGTCAAGACACATTAGCCAAGACACCTTAGCCAAGACACATTAGCCAAGACACCTTAGCCAAGACACATTAGCCAAGACACCTTAGCCAAGACACCTTAGCCAAGACACCTTAGCCAAGACACATTAGCCGAGACACATTAGCCAAGACACCTTAGCCAAGACACCTTAGCCAAGACACCTTAGCCAAGACACCTTAGCCAAGACACTTTAGCCAAAACACATTAGCCAAGACACCTTAGCCAAGACACATTAGCCAAGACACATTAGCCAAGACACCTTAGCCAAGACACATTAGCCAAGACACATTAGCCGAGACACCTTAGCCAAGACACATTAGCCAAGACACCTTAGCCAAGACACCTTAGCCAAGACACCTTAGCCAAGACACCTTAGCCAAGACACCTTAGCCAAGACACTTTAGCCAAAACACATTAGCCAAGACACCTTAGCCAAGACACATTAGCCAAGACACATTAGCCAAGACACCTTAGCCAAGACACATTAGCCAAGACACCTTAGCCAAGACACCTTAGCCAAGACACATTAGCCAAGACACATTAGCCAACACACCTTAGCCAAGACACATTAGTCAAGACACATTAGCCAAGACACCTTAGCCAAGACACATTAGCCAAGACACCTTAGCCAAGACACATTAGCCAAGACACCTTAGCCAAGACACCTTAGCCAAGACACCTTAGCCAAGACACATTAGCCGAGACACATTAGCCAAGACACCTTAGCCAAGACACATTAGCCAAGACACCTTAGCCAAGACACCTTAGCCAAGACACATTAGCCAAGACACATTAGCCAAGACACCTTAACCAAGACACCTTAGCCAAGACACTTTAGCCAAGACACATTAGCCAAGACACATTAGCCAAGACACATTATCCAAGACACATTAGCCAAGACACCTTAGCCAAGACACATTAGCCAAGACACATTAGCCGAGACACCTTAGCCAAGACACATTAGCCAAGACACCTTAGCCAAGACACCTTAGCCAAGACACCTTAGCCAAGACACCTTAGCCAAGACACCTTAGCCAAGACACCTTAGCCAAGACACTTTAGCCAAAACACATTAGCCAAGACACCTTAGCCAAGACACATTAGCCAAGACACATTAGCCAAGACACCTTAGCCAAGACACATTAGCCAAGACACATTAGCCGAGACACATTAGCCAAGACACATTAGCCAAGACACCTTAGCCAAGACACATTAGCCAAGACACATTAGCCAAGACACATTAGCCAAGATACCTTAGCCAAGACACATTAGCCAAGACACCTTAGCCAAGACACATTAGCCAAGACACATTAGCCGAGACACCTTAGCCAAGACACCTTAGCCAAGACACCTTAGCCAAGACACCTAAGCCAAGACACATTAGCCGAGACACCTTAGCCAAGACACCTTAGCCAAGACACCTTAGCCAAGACACATTAGCCAAGACACCTTAGCCAAGACACATTAGCCAAGCAGATTAGCCAAGACACATTAGCCAAGACACCTTAGCCAAGACACCTTAGCCAAGACACATTAGCCAAGACGCATTAGCCAAGACACATTAGCCAAGACACATTAGTCGAGACACATTAGCCAAGACACCTTAGCCAAGACACCTTAGCCAAGACACATTAGCCAAGACACCTTAGCCAAGACACCTTAGCCAAGACACATTAGCCAAGACACCTTAGCCAAGACACATTAGCCAAGACACCTTAGCCAAGACACATTAGCCAAGACACCTTAGCCAAGACACATTAGCCAAGACACATTAGCCAAGACACATTAGCCAAGACACCTTAGCCAAGACACCTTAGCCAAGACACCTTAGCCAAGACACATTAGCCAAGACACATTAGCCGAGACACCTTAGCCAAGACACCTTAGCCAAGACACATTAGCCAAGACACATTAGCCAAGACACCTTAGCCAAGACACCTTAGCCAAGACACATTAGCCAAGACACCTTAGCCAAGACACCTTAGCCAAGACACATTAGCCAAGACACCTTAGCCAAGACACATTAGCCAAGACACCTTAGCCGAGACACCTTAGCCAAGACACATTAGCCAAGACACATTAGCCAAGACACATTAGCCAAGACACATTAGCCAAGACACCTTAGCCAAGACACCTTAGCCAAGACACCTTAGCCAAGACACCTTAGCCAAGACACATTAGCCAAGACACCTTAGCCAAGACACCTTAGCCAAGACACCTTAGCCAAGACACATTAGCCAAGACACCTTAGCCAAGACACATTAGCGAAGACACCTTAGCCAAGACACCTTAGCCAAGACACATTAGCCAAGACACATTAGCCAAGACACCTTAGCCAAGACACCTTAGCCAAGACACATTAGCCAAGACACATTAGCCAAGACACATTAGCCAAGACACCTTAGCCAAGACACCTTAGCCAAGACACCTTAGCCAAGACACCTTAGCCAAGACACCTTAGCCAACACACCTTAGCCAAGACACCTTAGCCAAGACACCTTAGCCAAGACACATTAGCCAAGACACATTAGCCAAGACACCTTAGCCAAGACACCTTAGCCAAGACACATTAGCCAAGACACGTTAGCCAAGACACCTTAGCCAAGACACATTAGCCAAGACACCTTAGCCAAGACACCTTAGCCAAGACACCTTAGCCAAGACACATTAGCCAAGACACCTTAGCCAAGACACATTAGCCAAGACACCTTAGCCAAGACACCTTAGCCAAGACACCTTAGCCAAGACACATTAGCCAAGACACCTTAGCCAAGACACATTAGCCAAGACACATTAGCCGAGACACCTTAGCCAAGACACCTTAGCCAAGACACATTAGCCAAGACACCTTAGCCAAGACACCTTAGCCAAGACACCTTAGCCAAGACACCTTAGCCAAGACACATTAGCCAAGACACCTTAGCCAAGACACCTTAGCCAAGACACCTTAGCCAAGACACATTAGCCAAGACACCTTAGCCAAGACACCTTAGCCAAGACACCTTAGCCAAGACACATTAGCCAAGACACCTTAGCCAAGACACATAAGCCAAGACACATTAGCCGAGACACCTTAGCCAAGACACCTTAGCCAAGACACCTTAGCCAAGACATTATCCAAGACACATTAGCCGAGACACATTAGCCAAGACACCTTAGCCAAGACACCTTAGCCAAGACACCTTAGCCAAGACACATTAGCCAAGACACATTAGCCAAGACACCTTAGCCAAGACACCTTAGCCAAGACACCTTAGCCAAGACACCTTAGCCAAGACACCTTAGCCAACACACCTTAGCCAAGACACCTTAGCCAAGACACCTTAGCCAAGACACATTAGCCAAGACTCATTAGCCAAGACACCTTAGCCAAGACACATTAGCCAAGACACCTTAGCCAAGACACCTTAGCCAAGACACTTTAGCCAAGACACATTAGCCAAGACACATTAGCCAAGACACATTAGCCAAGACACATTAGCCAAGACACATTAGCCAAGACACCTTAGCCAAGACACATTAGCCAAGACACATTAGCCGAGACACCTTAGCCAAGACACATTAGCCAAGACACCTTAGCCAAGACACCTTAGCCAAGACACCTTAGCCAAGACACCTTAGCCAAGACACCTTAGCCAAGACACTTTAGCCAAAACACATTAGCCAAGACACCTTAGCCAAGACACATTAGCCAAGACACATTAGCCAAGACACCTTAGCCAAGACACATTAGCCAAGACACCTTAGCCAAGACACCTTAGCCAAGACACATTAGCCAAGACACATTAGCCAACACACCTTAGCCAAGACACATTAGTCAAGACACATTAGCCAAGACACCTTAGCCAAGACACATTAGCCAAGACACCTTAGCCAAGACACATTAGCCAAGACACCTTAGCCAAGACACCTTAGCCAAGACACCTTAGCCAAGACACATTAGCCGAGACACATTAGCCAAGACACCTTAGCCAAGACACCTTAGCCAAGACACATTAGCCAAGACACCTTAGCCAAGACACATTAGCCAAGCAGATTAGCCAAGACACATTAGCCAAGACACCTTAGCCAAGACACCTTAGCCAAGACACATTAGCCAAGACGCATTAGCCAAGACACATTAGCCAAGACACATTAGTCGAGACACATTAGCCAAGACACCTTAGCCAAGATACCTTAGCCAAGACACATTAGCCAAGACACCTTAGCCAAGACACCTTAGCCAAGACACATTAGCCAAGACACCTTAGCCAAGACACCTTAGCCAAGACACCTTAGCCAAGACACCTTAGCCAAGACACATTAGCCAAGACACATTAGCCAAGACACCTTAGCCAAGACACATTAGCCAAGACACATTAGCCAAGACACCTTAGCCAAGACACATTAGCCAAGACACATTAGCCAAGACACCTTAGCCAAGACACATTAGCCAAGACACATTAGCCGAGACACATTAGCCAAGACACCTTAGCCAAGACACCTTAGCCAAGACACCTTAGCCAAGACACATTAGCCAAGACACATTAGCCAAGACACCTTAGCCAAGACACATTAGCCAAGACACATTAGCCAAGACACCTTAGCCAAGACACATTAGCCAAGACACATTAGCCAAGACACCTTAGCCAAGACACATTAGCCAAGACACATTAGCCAAGACACATTAGCCAAGACACCTTAGCCAAGACACATTAGCCAAGACACCTTAGCCAAGACACATTAGCCAAGACACCTGAGCCAAGACACATTAGCCAAGACACCTTAGCCAAGACACCTTAGCCAAGACACCTTAGCCAAGACACCTTAGCCAAGACACCTTAGCCAAGACACCTTAGCCAAGACACATTAGCCAAGACACCTTAGCCAAGACACCTTAGCCAAGACACATTAGCCAAGACACCTTAGCCAAAATATCTTAGCCAAGACACATAAGCCAAGACACCTTAGCCAAGACACATTAGCCAAGACACATTAGCCAAGACACCTTAGCCAAGACACATTAGCCAAGACACATTAGCCAAGACACCTTAGCCAAGACACATTAGCCAAGACACATTAGCCAAGACACCTTAGCCAAGACACATTAGCCAAGACACATTAGCCGAGACACATTAGCCAAGACACCTTAGCCAAGACACATTAGCCAAGACACATTAGCCGAGACACCTTAGCCAAGACACATTAGCCAAGACACCTTAGCCAAGACACATTAGCCAAGACACCTTAGCCAAGACACATTAGCCAAGACACCTTAGCCAAGACACCTTAGCCAAGACACCTCAGCCAAGACACCTTAGCCAAGACACCTTAGCCAAGACACATTAGCCAAGACACATTAGCCAAGACACATTAGCCAAGACACCTTAGCCAAGACACATTAGCCAAGACACATTAGCCAAGACACCTTAGCCAAGACACATTAGCCAAGACACATTAGCCAAGACACCTTAGCCAAGACACATTAGCCAAGACACATTAGCCGAGACACATTAGCCAAGACACATTAGCCAAGACACCTTAGCCAAGACACATTAGCCAAGACACCTTAGCCAAGACACATTAGCCAAGACACATTAGCCAAGACACCTTAGCCAAGACACCTCAGCCAAGACACCTTAGCCAAGACACCTTAGCCAAGACACATTAGCCAAGACACATTAGCCAAGACACATTAGCCAAGACACCTTAGCCAAGACACATTAGCCAAGACACATTAGCCAAGACACCTTAGCCAAGACACATTAGCCAAGACACATTAGCCAAGACACCTTAGCCAAGACACATTAGCCAAGACACATTAGCCGAGACACATTAGCCAAGACACATTAGCCAAGACACCTTAGCCAAGACACATTAGCCAAGACACCTTAGCCAAGACACATTAGCTAAGACACATTAGCCGAGACACATTAGCCAAGACACCTTAGCCAAGACACCTTAGCCAAGACACCTTAGCCAAGACACATTAGCCAAAACGCATTAGCCAAGACACATTAGCCAAGACACATTAGTCGAGACACATTAGCCAAGACACCTTAGCCAAGATACCTTAGCCAAGACACATTAGCCAAGACACCTTAGCCAAGACACCTTAGCCAAGACACATTAGCCAAGACACCTTAGCCAAGACACCTTAGCCAAGACACCTTAGCCAAGACACATTAGCCAAGACACATTAGCCAAGACACATTAGCCAAGACACCTTAGCCAAGACACATTAGCCAAGACACATTAGCCAAGACACCTTAGCCAAGACACATTAGCCAAGACACATTAGCCAAGACACATTAGCCAAGACACCTTAGCCAAGACACCTTAGCCAAGACACCTTAGCCAAGACACATTAGCCAAGACACATTAGCCGAGACACCTTAGCCAAGACACATTAGCCAAGACACCTGAGCCAAGACACATTAGCCAAGACACCTTAGCCAAGACACCTTAGCCAAGACACCTTAGCCAAGACACCTTAGCCAAGACACCTTAGCCAAGACATCTTAGCCAAGACACATTAGCCAAGACACCTTAGCCAAGACACCTTAGCCAAGACACATTAGCCAAGACACCTTAGCCAAGATATCTTAGCCAAGACACATAAGCCAAGACACCTTAGCTAAGACACATTAGCCAAGACACATTAGCCAAGACACCTTAGCCAAGACACATTAGCCAAGACACATTAGCCAAGACACCTTAGCCAAGACACATTAGCCAAGACACATTAGCCAAGACACCTTAGCCAAGACACATTAGCCAAGACACATTAGCCGAGACACATTAGCCAAGACACCTTAGCCAAGACACATTAGCCAAGACACATTAGCCGAGACACCTTAGCCAAGACACATTAGCCAAGACACCTTAGCCAAGACACATTAGCCAAGACACCTTAGCCAAGACACATTAGCCAAGACACATTAGCCAAGACACCTTAGCCAAGACACCTCAGCCAAGACACCTTAGCCAAGACACCTTAGCCAAGACACATTAGCCAAGACACATTAGCCAAGACACATTAGCCAAGACACCTTAGCCAAGACACATTAGCCAAGACACATTAGCCAAGACACCTTAGCCAAGACACATTAGCCAAGACACATTAGCCAAGACACCTTAGCCAAGACACATTAGCCAAGACACATTAGCCGAGACACATTAGCCAAGACACCTTAGCCAAGACACCTTAGCCAAGACACCTTAGCCAAGACACATTAGCCAAGACACATTAGCCAAGACACATTAGCCAAGACACCTTAGCCAAGACACATTAGCCAAGACACATTAGCCAAGACACCTTAGCCAAGACACATTAGCCAAGACACATTAGCCAAGACACCTTAGCCAAGACACATTAGCCAAGACACCTTAGCCAAGACACCTTAGCCAAGACACCTTAGCCAAGACACATTAGCCAAGACACCTTAGCCAAGACACATTAGCCAAGACACCTGAGCCAAGACACATTAGCCAAGACACCTAAGCCAAGACACCTTAGCCAAGACACCTTAGCCAAGACACCTTAGCCAAGACACCTTAGCCAAGACACCTTAGCCAAGACACATTAGCCAAGACACCTTAGCCAAGACACCTTAGCCAAGACACATTAGCCAAGACACCTTAGCCAAGATATCTTAGCCAAGACACATAAGCCAAGACACCTTAGCCAAGACACATTAGCCAAGACACATTAGCCAAGACACCTTAGCCAAGACACATTAGCCAAGACACATTAGCCAAGACACCTTAGCCAAGACACATTAGCCAAGACACATTAGCCAAGACACCTTAGCCAAGACACATTAGCCAAGACACATTAGCCGAGACACATTAGCCAAGACACCTTAGCCAATACACATTAGCCAAGACACATTAGCCGAGACACCTTAGCCAAGACACATTAGCCAAGACACCTTAGCCAAGACACATTAGCCAAGACACATTAGCCAAGACACATTAGCCAAGACACATTAGCCAAGACACCTTAGCCAAGACACCTCAGCCAAGACACCTTAGCCAAGACACCTTAGCCAAGACACATTAGCCAAGACACATTAGCCAAGACACATTAGCCAAGACACCTTAGCCAAGACACATTAGCCAAGACACCTTAGCCAAGACACCTTAGCCAAGACACATTAGCCAAGACACATTAGCCAAGACACCTTAGCCAAGACACATTAGCCAAGACACATTAGCCGAGACACATTAGCCAAGACACATTAGCCAAGACACCTTAGCCAAGACACATTAGCCAAGACATTTTAGCCAAGACACCTTAGCCAAGACACATTAGCCAAGACACATTAGCCAAGACACCTTAGCCAAGACACATTAGCCAAGACACATTAGCCGAGACACATTAGCCAAGACACCTTAGCCAAGACACCTTAGCCAAGACACATTAGCCAAGACACCTTAGCCAAGACACATTAGCCAAGACACATTAGCCAAGACACATTAGCCAAGACACCTTAGCCAAGACACCTTAGCCAAGACACCTTAGCCAAGACACATTAGCCAAGACACATTAGCCGAGACACCTTAGCCAAGACACCTTAGCCAAGACACCTTAGCCAAGACACATTAGCCAAGACACCTTAGCCAAGACACATTAGCCAAGACACATTAGCCAAGACACATTAGCCAAGACACCTTAGCCAAGACACCTTAGCCAAGACACATTAGCCAAGACACATTAGCCAAGACACATTAGCCAAGACACATTAGCCAAGACACCTTAGCCAAGACACATTAGCCAAGACACATTAGCCAAGACACCTTAGCCAAGACACATTAGCCAAGACACATTAGCCAAGACACATTAGCCAAGACACCTTAGCCAAGACACCTTAGCCAAGACACATTAGCCAAGACACCTTAGCCAAGACACATTAGCCAAGACACATTAGCCAAAACACATTAGCCAAGACACCTTAGCCAAGACACCTTAGCCAAGACACCTTAGCCAAGACACATTAGCCAAGACACATTAGCCGAGACACCTTAGCCAAGACACCTTAGCCAAGACACATTAGCCAAGACACCTTAGCCAAGACACCTTAGCCAAGACACCTTAGCCAAGACACATTAGCCAAGACACATTAGCCAAGACACCTTAGCCAAGACACCTTAGCCAAGACACATTAGCCAAGACACCTTAGCCAAGACACATTAGCCAAGACACCTTAGCCAAGACACATTAGCCAAGACACATTAGCCAAGACACATTAGCCAAGACACATTAGCCAAGACACATTAGCCGAGACACATTAGCCAAGACACCTTAGCCAAGACACCTTAGCCAAGACACCTTAGCCAAGACACCTTAGCCAAGACACCTTAGCCAATACACCTTAGCCAAGACACCTTAGCCAAGACACATTAGCCAAGACACCTTAGCCAAGACACCTTAGCCAAGACACATTAGCCAAGACACCTTAACCAAGACACATTAGCCAAGACACTTTAGCCAAGACACCTTAGCCAAGACACCTTAGCCAAGACACATTAGCCAAGAAACATTAGCCGAGACACCTTAGCCAAGACACATTAGCCGAGACACCTTAGCCAAGACACCTTAGCCAAGACACCTTAGCCAAGACACATTATCCAAGACACATTAGCCGAGACACATTAGCCAAGACACCTTAGCCAAGACACATTAGCCAAGACACATTAGCCAAGACACCTTAGCCAAGACACTTTAGCCAAGACACCTTAGCCAAGACACCTTAGCCAAGACACCTTAGCCAAGACACATTAGCCAAGACACATTAGCCAAGACACATTAGCCAAGACACCTTAGCCAAGACACATTAGCCAAGACACATTAGCCAAGACACCTTAGCCAAGACACATTAGCCAAGACACATTAGCCAAGACACCTTAGCCAAGACACATTAGCCAAGACACATTAGCCAAGACACCTTAGCCAAGACACCTTAGCCAAGACACATTAGCCGAGACACATTAGCCAAGACACCTTAGCCAAGACACCTTAGCCAAGACACATTAGCCAAGACACCTTAGCCAAGACACATTAGCCAAGACACATTAGCCAAGACACATTAGCCAAGACACCTTAGCCAAGACACCTTAGCCAAGACACATTAGCCAAGACACATTAGCCGAGACACCTTAGCCAAGACACCTTAGCCAAGACACATTAGCCAAGACACCTTAGCCAAGACACCTTAGCCAAGACACCTTAGCAAAGACACATTAGCCAAGACACCTTAGCCAAGACACCTTAGCCAAGACACATTAGCCAAGACACCTTAGCCAAGACACATTAGCCAAGACACCTTAGCCGAGACACCTTAGCCAAGACACATTAGCCAAGACACATTAGCCAAGACACATTAGCCAAGACACCTTAGCCAAGACACCTTAGCCAAGACACCTTAGCCAAGACACCTTAGCCAAGACACCTGAGCCAAGACACCTTAGCCAATACACCTTAGCCAAGACACCTTAGCCAAGACACCTTAGCCAAGACACATTAGCCAAGACACATTAGCCAAGACACATTAGCCAAGACACCTTAGCCAAGACACATTAGCCAAGACACCTTAGCCAAGACACATTAGCCAAGACACATTAGCCAAGACACCTTAGCCAAGACACCTTAGCCAAGACACCTTAGCCAATACACCTTAGCCAAGACACCTTAGCCAAGACACCTTAGCCAAGACACATTAGCCAAGACACATTAGCCAAGACACATTAGCCAAGACACCTTAGCCAAGACACCTTAGCCAAGACACCTTAGCCAAGACACATTAGCCAAGACACATTAGCCAAGACACCTTAGCCAAGACACCTTAGCCAAGACACCTTAGCCAAGACACATTAGCCAAGACACATTAGCCAAGACACATTAGCCGAGACACCGTAGCCAAGACACCTTAGCCAAGACACATTAGCCAAGACACCTTAGCCAAGACACATTAGCCAAGACACCTTAGCCAAGACACATTAGCCAAGACACATTAGCCAAGACACCTTAGCCAAGACACATTAGCCAAGACACCTTAGCCAAGACACCTTAGCCAAGACACCTTAGCCAAGACACATTAACCAAGACACATTAGCCGAGACACCTTAGCCAAGAAACCTTAGCCGAGACACATTAGCCAAGACACATTAGCCAAGACACCTTAGCCAAGACACCTTAGCCAAGACACATTAGCCAAGACACCTTAGCCAAGACACATTAGCCAAGACACATTAGCCAAGACACCTTAGCCAAGACACCTTAGCCAAGACACATTAGCCAAGACACCTTAGCCAAGACACCTTAGCCAAGACACCTTAGCCAAGACACATTAGCCAAGACACCTTAGCCAAGACACCTTAGCCAAGACACCTTACCCAAGACACATTAGCCAAGACACATTAGCCAAGACACCTTAGCCAAGACACCTTAGCCAAGACACCTTAGCCAAGACACATTAGCCAAGACACATTAGCCAAGACACCTTAGCCAAGACACATTAGCCAAGACACATTAGCCAAGACACATTAGCCAAGACACCTTAGCCAAGACACATTAGCCAAGACACATTATCCAAGACACCTTAACCAAGACACATTAGCCAAGACACATTAGCCAAGACACCTTAGCCAAGACACCTTAGCCAAGACACATTAGCCAAGACACATTAGCCGAGACACCTTAGCCAAGACACATTAGCCGAGACACCTTAGCCAAGACACCTTAGCCAAGACACCTTAGCCAAGACACATTATCCAAGACACATTAGCTGAGACACATTAGCCAAGACACCTTAGCCAAGACACCTTAGCCAAGACACATTAGCCAAGACACCTTAGCCAAGACACATTAGCCGAGACACCTTAGCCAAGACACCTTAGCCAAGACACATTAGCCAAGACACATTAGCCAAGACACATTAGACGAGACACATTAGAAAAGACACATTAGCCAAGACACATTAGCCAAGACACATTAGCCAAGACACATTAGCCAAGACACATTAGCCAAGACACATTAGCCAAGACACCTTAGCCAAGACACATTAGCCAAGACACCTTAGCCAAGACACCTTAGCCAAGACACATTAGCCAAGACACATTAGCCAAGACACATTAGCCGAGACACCTTAGCCAAGACACCTTAGCCAAGACACATTAGCCAAGACACATTATCCAAGACACATTAGCCGAGACACATTAGCCAAGACACCTTAGCCAAGACACCTTAGCCAAGACACCTTAGCCAAGACACATTAGCCAAGACACATTAGCCAAGACACCTTAGCCAAGACACCTTAGTCAAGACACCTTAGCCAAGACACCTTAGCCAAGACACATTAGCCAAGACACCTTAGCCAAGACACCTTAGCCAAGACACCTTAGCCAAGACACATTGGCCGAGACACCTTAGCCAAGACACCTTAGCCAAGACACCTTAGCCAAGACACATTATCCAAGACACATTAGCCGAGACACATTAGCCAAGACACCTTAGCCAAGACACCTTAGCCAAGACACATTAGCCAAGACACAT